>NC_143395.1:420306582-420330812 GCF_052110815.1 Crocodylus siamensis | reverse complement strand
GAGTTTCCTTGTGCCTGAAGAAGGGTGTTTGTGCCTCAGTGCTGGCAATGAACAATTTCTCTAGCTATCTAGTTGGTGTAATAGGAGATATCACACCTGCCCAAGGAACCGGGCCTGCCCACGTCCTCAGCCCAACACGGCTGCAGCCAACCCCCCTCTCCAGCCGTGGCGCTCCGGAGAAAAGCTGCCGGAGGAGAGAAGTCAGAGCAGCCCCGCGTGGCCGTGACTCGGTCGGGGGTCAGCCGTGGGGCAGATGAGGGCTGTGGGTTGCACATGGAGATGAGGACCGATTTGATTGCTTCTGTTCGGGGCAATCTGGATTTATTCTAGCAGCTCAATCGTTTGCCGTCGCGCTGGCCGCGCGGCTGTTGCTGCCGAACTTTCCTGGTGCCGACGCCTTCCGGAGCTGAACCGCAGGAAGGGCTTGCTAGCAATGAGGGGGATTAAACATGGACACAGAGAGGTTGTGAAGTCTGTCTGGGGAGGGGTCGCCGTGGAGGTCACACAGACATCTGTGGGGCACGGTTCCCACTGGCCTGATCCTGCCCTGAGCAGGAGATAGACGAACTGACCTCCCGCGTCCCTTTTAGCCTCTTTTTTCTACTAGTCTGTGACTAGCTCCAAGTTCGTAGCTGCCCTGTGCATGCATCGGTGTGTTGACTCTGAATCCTAATGAGGGCGGCTCATATCAAGGTGGTTAACTGGTTGACCCTTGATCTTACTAGCAGACATGTCAAACCAGGCGGCTTCTCCCACAGTCCGGAGTTGGCTTTTCCAGGCACTCCCAGGTGTTTCACTCCAGCGCTCTCCCAGACATGTCTGCAATGCAGCTGTGTCCTCCATGCACAATTTGGCAGCTGTTTCTAAATCAGTAATTATGGAGCACTGTACAATTACCTTTTATATATCTAATTAAAGCACACAATGGATGCTGTATTATTCATTGCCATAATTCATTCAGTAATCCCTTTCAGCCTTTTTTTTTTAACTTTATCCTAACTGAGTATGAACTCTGAAGCATCTTACCCTTCTTAAATCCATGGAAGAAGTCCCAGGCTTCTGCTGCAAACACTTACCCTGGAGCACACAGAGGAACAACTACAAAACACACTTTTTTGTTGCCATTTCATAGATTTCATAGACATTAGGGCTGGAAGGGACCTCGGGAGATCATCGAGTCCAGCCCCCTGCCCAAAGGGCAGGAAGTCAGCTGGGGTCATAGGATCCCAGCAAGATAAGCATCCAATTTACTCTTGAAGGTGTTCAATGTAGGTGCTTCAACCACCTCCGATGGCAGACTCTTCCAGACCTTGGGGGCTCGGACAGGAAAGAAATTCTTCCTTATGTCCCGCCTGAAGCGGTCTTGCAGGAGTTTGTGACCGTTCGACCTCGTCATCCCTTGGGGCGCTCTGGTGAACAAACGTCCCCACAGATCCTGGTGGTCACCCCTGATAAACTTATAGGTGGCCATCAGATCACCCCTGAGCCTGCGCTTTTCCAGGCTAAAGAGTCCCATGGCTCTCAGCCTGTCATCGTAAGATCTGTTTTCTTGACCTCTGATCATGCGCGTGGCTCTCCTCTGGACTCTCTCAAGCTTCTCCACATCCTTTTTGAATTGTGGAGCCCAAAACTGGACGCAGCACTCCAGCTGCGGCCTCACCAAGGCCGAGTACAAGGGGAGAATGACGTCCCGGGATTTGCTCGAGAAGCATCTATGGATGCACGCCAGCATTTTGGTCGCTTTACTAGCCGCAGCATCGCATTGCGAGGCTCATGTTCATCTTGTGGTCAATGATGACCCCCAAGTCTTTTTCTTCTGTAGTGCTAACCAACGTAGCACTGCCGAGCCTATAAGGGTGCTGCAGGTTTTTCCTCCCAAGGTGGAGAACCTTGCATTTTTCGGTGTTAAAAACCATCAGGTTCTCGTCCGCCCATTTGCTGAGCTTGTCCAGGTCAGCCTGGATCACCCGCCTATCTTCTGGCGTGGATGCTTTGCCCCAAAGTTTGGTGTCATTGGCGAACTTGGCCAGTCCACTCCTGACTCCAATGTCCACATCGTTAATGAAGATGTTGAACAGGATGGGTCCCAGGACAGAGCCTTGAGGGACCCCACTGGTCACAGGGCACCACGATGAGTGACTGCCATCAATCACAACTCTCTGGCTCCGACCACGGAGCCAATTTCCCAGCCAGCGGATCGTGGTGGAGCCAAGGCCACAACCGGCCAGTTTGGCCAAGAGGTGATCATGGGATACCAGATCAAAAGCTTTTTTGAAGTCAAGATATATGACATCAATCTCTTCTCCCTCGTCCAGGTGATAGGTCACCTGGTCATAGAAGGAAATGAGATTGGTCAAACAAGACTGACCCGCAACAAACCCGTGCTGGCTGTCCCTTAGCATGTTAGCCTGGGCCAGTCCCTCAAGGATGGCCTCCTTAATAAACTTTTCTAAGATCTTCCCCAGGATAGAAGTCAGGCTAATGGGCCTGTAGTTAGCCGGATCTACTCTCCTCTCTTTCTTGAAGATCGGCACCACATTGGCCTTCTTCCAGTCTTCCGGCACTACACCAGAGCGCCAGGAGTTTTCAAAGACCCGTGCCAGGGGCTGGGCTATGACGCTCGCCATGTTCACATTTGAAGCCATTCTTGGCAGCTCTGCTCCGGACCCTGGAATTGGCCATGTCAGGATTCAAGAAGAGAGACTTTCTGTTCGAAGACAATGCCTTCCCCCACTCTGTGCACCGAATGGGGAAGTCTGCCCAAGTTTTTGGGGTTTTTTTATCATTTCACATGTGTTTTCTCAAGTGCAGGTGGTTACCTTAGTCCATGTTGACTCTTCTATGGGGTCTGTGCCAGGGAAATGCCTAATCGTGGACCACTGCAGACAGAAAAGATCTGCTCGTTGTAGGTCTCGTCCGATCTCTATGCAATCTTGCTCCGCATATGACTGCAACACCTCTACACTGTTATATTCTCATGTCAGGTCTTCTTCCAAGTGGTCTGAACTTTAAAATAAGAAAACAATCCCACCCTGTGCCCTCCCATGAGTCGTTGTGCGCTCTGCTCACATCGCACAGGTTTCCCTTTGAATGCAGTGTGCTCCCTGGAGCTCCCTGGGGAAGGCAGTATTGCATCTGCATGGCGTGTAACTCAGTTGTGGCAGCAATGTGCAGAGAAACAAGGTACAGAAATGTGCTCTTCATGTCAGCATATTGTGTAGCACAAGGGAAATTTACGGGAAGTCTTTCAAAGAGTGGTGTTCAAATGAGGCTGTCCTTTGCAGAGCACGCTCCCTTTAATGTTGCTCTTCCTGTCTTTATTTCTAACCCTGTGCTCCTTTTAATTCATCTCTTCCCCTTCTCTTTAATCATGCTCTTTTCCATTCTCATTACAGGATAAGCGAGAGCAACAAATCCAGTTTAAATGTATTGGTGTGTAACGTATGAGGAATGCTACACACATCCTCCTCCTCCCCTCCATGCCTGCCTTGTCTTTTTTGGTGGAAAGCTCCTGGGGGCTTTCCCCTGCATCCAGACAGCCCCGAGGTTCAGGGCTGTGTGCTGAGCGGTGCCTTCAGGCTACTGGAAACGGTGCCCATGAGAAGCAGACCTGTGTGGCTGTCCCTTGAGAGATTTTAAGTTTTATACTGAGTATTTAGCTGCAGTTTACCAGTCTTCCAAATATTACTCTAATTCCAATGATTTGGTTTTTTTCCAAGTTTAGGGTGTAGGTCAGTGAATGATGCCAGGAAGAGAGCTTACATTGTCTATGTGGAGAATAAAAATTAACATTTGTAAGGGAAACTCTGTCCCCAGCTCCGTAGTTAGGTACAGAAAATCCAGCGCTCGAATGACATTGTCCATAGCTGTTAGGTTAAATCTCAGTATAGTAGCTGAGAGCACAGGATTAATTACTTTAGTTTTAATTTTAAGTTAGACATAGGCATTGCTAACGTCCCTCCAGGCGTGGCTAGTAATGCTGGTGGAGAAGGGAGCGCGGCGTCTCTGCTGGCAACCGTTCGAACGCGGGGGCTGTTCATTGTCGCAGGGAGAGCGGACGGGGACAAGGTCGCATGCTGCTGGAAATGAGCCCAAATCCTCGAGATGCCTTGGAGTACGGGGACCAAGTTCAGGTGACCAGTTTCAAGGTAAACATAGCCACAGAGCAGTGGATCTCTTCAGAGGTGACATTAAGGTTTAGATTCTCTCCACTGGTGAACGTTGTGAATTGATTTTGGTTAATTCTCTTCTAATGATTGATTTTAAATGCACGTGCCAGTGATGGGCTTCGGGAGAGGGAGAGCTGTTGTCCCCCCAACCCCTGGTCCAATGCTTGCGGCGTTACATGAGCTCATTTGCTGCACAGAGGTCCCTTAGGAAAGCGGTGGCCCAATCCAGATGCACACGCTTTAGTCTTTGCACCACAAACTCACTTCTCATCTCCCCCAAGTATCATGGTGTCAGTATTGTCTGTGATAACAAGTGCAATGTGTGCATTGGCATACAAACGGCTCATTTGTCTTTGTTGCAATCCCTTGCCCTTGATCAACAGCCGGGCGTGTCTTTCTCTAAGTGTCAATAGGATCTGAGACAAAAACCAAACGCAACCTGAAGTGATAAGAAACCTCGATGAGGGATTTGGAAAAGAAATACAGGAAGGCTCCTCATCGATTCATTCTGTATTTCCGAAGCAGGGCAAAACCTTCCTGTCTGGGGACACAACGCTCAGCTGCCGTGTTGCACTGTGGGTTGTTGCACGTTCCCCGTTGAAGTCGTGTTGCTCTCGTCTCTCCCTTTTCTCTTCTCCTCTCCCGTGTGCTGAGTTGCTCTGTTCTTGTATGGGAGCTCCCTGCACCCCGGTGGGACGGGGACATATCGATCACATGCACAAATACGCATCTAGAGCCTCCAAATTGTTGTGGAGAGCTGGGGCCATGCTGAGCTCGGACCTCTCCCCAGGACAGACCCTTGGCTGACTTCAGTTCAGTGCAGGGAAGCAATGACAACGTCTCTCAGCTGAGGCTCTGCCCCTTCAGGGTAGAGGATCCTCTGTCATTTCCTGATCTTGTCTGGAGGGAAAATGCTATTTTTTTTCAGATTGGGCAGGTGCCCAGGGCTTCTCTGGGAAGGCTTCCACTGCAGTATAAGGTAAGCCATCGAAGGAATTGCTCCTTGTTGCATAAAACACAACCGACTGAGCACATGTCTGAGGACAAGTCTCTCGTTGCACGCTTGGTGCTGGTTAATACATAACAGATGAGGATGTTTCTCAGCTTTCACTGCCGCCTCCTTTCTGAATCTGGTAAATGTGTAATAAAAGCAACAGTATAAAATAGAAAGTGCTTTGCTGTGTAGACGTGTGCAGACTTGTTGCTACAAGTGACGGAGCATTTTGGTGCATCTGTCTATATAGTATTGCACCAATAATCTGTGGGGTAAGGGAGGTTGGGGTAGCCACTGTGCTGGCCCCAGCAATGTTTCCTGGGGGAAAAGACATTTTCTGAGCGTGCCTTGAGTTGAAAGAGTCTAAAAACAGTGGAGAACCAGTGATGTGGCCTGAGAGAGGCAGCTAGCTGTGTTAGTGTGAAGTTGGACAGACAGCAGGATCAAGATGTTCCTCGTAGACTCAGGGAGGCTCAACCCCTGGCCCATGGGCGTGATCCTGCCTGCAGCCCAAGTCACCCATCCCCACAGATCCAGTGATCTGGTGCTGGGTGAAAGTTTGGAGGTGTTGGGAGCCCCCGGCAGTAGCAGAGGGAAGTAGGAGACTGGGGCACACGCTCTGGGCACCAACCCAGGGGAGGAGGGGAAAAAGTCGTAGAGGCCGCACTGCCAGGGGCACCGCTGGGGATGCTGTTCTCCCCTCCCTGCTGCCCCCCACCCCCGGCACCCTGTGCCCCGGGCACTCAGGCACAGTGACGTGTGCTGGGCCTGGGCCGCTTGTGCCGTGCCACCCACGTGAGGCCCGTGGTGCGTGGCCCTGGACTCGCACACCAGAAAGCTTGAGCACCGCCAGACTCAGCAGAGGGTAAGAAATGATCTGCAGAGAGCAGTTGTGCAATGCAGAGGTGTTTATTTTCAATATAAAAGGGAATGGAGGGAGGGAGGGGAAAGGGGGACAGCGCTGAGAGAGGTGAACACAGTAACCAGGTAAACCCCCGAGGGATGCAGGGATGTGGAAGTGAAGGATGAGAGTTTGGAGCCGGTCCCTCCCAGCGGGGTGCTGTGCATGGGGGCTTGGGAGACGACCCCTGGGCCAGGGCAGCAGCAGGGTCCAGGCGGGAGCAGCCCCTGGGATGGAGACCCCAGCCCCCCCACCTCGGGGGCACCGAGGGGCCGGCAGTCGGGCAGCGGGGGGGACAGTCTGTGCCGCGGGTCATGGCAGGGACGGGGATTGGCTCAGGGCTGGGCTGGGGCCGGGCACAGGGTCAGGGGAGCCGCGTTGGTGCCCCCAGCATTGAGACCAGGACAGAAGTAAGGGCGCAGGATCCCGGAGAAGCAGTCAGTGAAAGTGAAGAGATGGGACCTGTCGGTCACGTTGTAAAATGAGACCTCGCCCCCCTCGTAGTCCAGGAAAACCCCCACCCGCCTGGGGCGCACGCTCACGGGGAGGGGGGTCGGGGGGGAGGTGCGGGCCTTGTATCCCCCAGCCCCCAGCCACACGGCCCAGTATCCATGGCCAGGTGTGTATGTGACCCTCCCCTTCCTGCGCACAGACTCCCTGCATACGCCCAGGTCCCAGCGCGTCTTGTCTCCCACCTCCACCTCCCAGTAGCGCCTCCCGCCCGCGAACCCCTCCGCGCCCAGGACACAGGGACAAGGATCAAATCTCTCAGGGGTGTCGGGCACATCCTGTCGGGTGTCTCCGTCTCTCACACATCTGCGATCCTCAGACAGGACGAGCCAGGGATTTGCCGTGCCTGGGTCCAGAGTCACGTCCGCTGGGGAGAGAGTCGCGGGTCAGGGCGGGGGCAGGCGGGTCCCGAGATCAGGGGGAACTCGCCGCGTCCCAGGAATCGTGGGTCAGTCCCGGCTGGGAGACACCGTCGCCCCGCGGGGAAATGGGGGGACAGGAAATGGGGGGAACAGGACAGGGGGACGTCCCCACCGGCCCCTTCCTCCCCGGGGCATTCCCGCCTGGGTGCTGGGGCCACGAGGGGGAGGGACATGGGATGGGGGCAGGGCAGGCCCCGGGAGGGGCAGGGGCATGTGATGATGTCATCCCAGCAGGTCCCTGCCCTGCCCTTCCCCCACACCTAGCGGGGTGCTCTGCCTGGGGGGCAAGGGGAGCGGGCTCCACCCCGTGAGCTGGTGTCACATGGGCTGTGGGGAAGGGGTGGGGGGCAGGGAGGCTGCAGGGAGGGGGGGACGGGCTGGGGGACAGCAGGGAGCAGAGGGGCCCATTGCAGCCTGCCCGGGGGAGGGGGGCAGGGAGAGCGGAGGGCAGGGCCCGGGGGTCTCCGTGCCTGGGCCGGGGTCACTCGGTTTGCTGCGACAGCAGGTGGGTGCCTGCCCCCCCACCCCAGGCTGGGCTGCTCTGCCCAGGGGGACCCCCATGTCCCCAGCCCTGTGGGCACAGCACTGCAGCCAGGGCAGCCCACAGCCAGCGCCTCCCCAGAGCCAGCCCAGGGCAGGGCCGTGCATGGGGCTGGGCGCAGGGGTGGGAGGGAAGGGGAAGAGCAGGGGGGGCACTGACGGGGGCACTAAGCACCGGAGAACAGGGCCCATTGCTGGTGAGTCTGGGGCAGTCGAGCGGGGAGGGGGCATTTCCCCACTGACTGCCCCAAACCTCTGGGCTCAGCTCACAAGAGACATGTCCCAGGCCCCCCCGCCGTGTGTCTGCTCTGTGGGTCTCCACCGGAGGACCTGCACAGGGACAGGGACACCCCGTGTACACGGGCCCCGGGACACTGCTGGCACCGGGGCCATCTGCCCCAGAGGACTGCGCAGTCCCAGGCCCGGGGGGCCCAGTTTCTGCACTGGCCCCCTCCGTTGTGCCAGAAGCTGCACGTCCAGATGCAGTTTCCAAACACACGGGAGTGACCTGGGGGCAGAAATCCCAATGGCTCCCAACAGGACCGGGCTCCGGGGCCACCTGGGGCTGGTGGAAATGCAGCCCTGGGAACAGCCGGAGACTCCTGCAGCGCTTGTGCAGGGGGGGCTGGGGAGGACGAGCAGCCTGGGACGGCGTCTGCTCAGAGCACCGGTGTGAACGGACCTGCCCCTCTGCTCTGTCCCCAGACCCGCTGTGACATTTGCCCACTGGAGGACATCGGCCCCTGCTCCCACCCAACACCCCCGCTGAAAACAGAGACAGCGCCAGCCCCACTTCTCCTCCCAGAGGGATTTCTCCCCTGTTGTGAGCCGCACAACTCCCCTCCAGCCATGCCCAGGCCCCCGGCATATACAGTGCTGGCAGGGACTGGCTCACAGCCCCAGGGACCATGTGTGCTCTCCACCCCAGCGCCCCACAGCCCCTGCTCACTCAACAACCAGCCGGGATCAGGGCAGGGCTGGGGGATCCCTGGAGCGTGGGAGATCTTGCACCCTGGTCTGGGTGCAGACTGGCCCAGTGCGGGCCCTCCCCATGGTCAGTCTGGTCCAGGCTCCTCTGACCCACAAGGGATGGTGACTGGCTGGGTTTGTGCATGCAAGGCTCCCCTTGGGAGGGAGGGCAAGGTCCAATGTGTGCAAGCTCATTGAGAAAACCTTAGGATACACATAAGGAAAAACTTTTTTTCTGCATGGGTAACTATAGTCTGGAGCACACTCCCAGCAGAGGCAGTACAGTGGCCATCCCTGGAGGTGTTCAAGAGGAGGCTGGACCAGCACAACCTAGAGCTCAGTTCAGCCCCATTGCCTCCTGCCTATGGCAGGGGATGGGACTTCCTGAACCTTCTTCCTATGACTGTGATTGTGTGCGTGTGAGGAGTGGGCCATGCTGGGTTTCATTGCAGAGCCTCTCCCATTCATGAAGGGCAGCCCAGCTGAGCTCAGCTGCACCGGGGGCAAGTCCCAGGTCACCTCGAAGCAGCACCTCCTCCATGGGTCTGCACAGCTCCAGCCTGACCTCCCCTCCCCAGTGTCCCCCGGGGCGGGAGGTCTGTGCACACCTCATCCTACCTCACCGTGAACCCAGAGCTTGGCCCAGAGCCCCCAGGAGTGCCTCCACTGTCCCCTCTCCCCACTCTCAGGAAGCAATGCTCCAGGAGCAGGTCCAGGCAGGGCTGGGGGGTCCCCGTGGGGCTGCAGCTCTTACACCGCACTCGAGATGCAGACTGGCCCAGGACAGTCCCCGCCACACTCAGCCTGACTCCAGGCTCATCTGAGCCACATGGGGAAGGTGACAGCTCTGGGCAAGGTGAGTGAGACTCCCCAGATTTCCCTGCCAAGCCCCCACCACTCAGGAAAGCTTCAGGCCCTCTCCACACCACAGACTGAGCTGGGTCATCAAAGCCTCTTGAAGGACAGATGCATCGACCCTCCCGGGTGAAACCAGCTGCTGGGCTGCCGCTCTGTGTGGGCAGGACTGCGCTGGCTGCTGCTTTGCACCATCACGAGCAGGAAACAGCTGCAGAGACCAGGCTGGGACCTGCCAGTTGGGCCCGTGCTGGGGACTGCGGGCACCTGTCTGCACTCCCAGGACAAGCCCGTGCCTGGCTACAGCTGATGTCTGGGCCACCTCCCCATTGCCTCAGGAGAGGGATCGTTCTGCCCCGCTTTGCAGCCAGAGCTGACATGACAGACATGGGGACTGAAAGCTTGAAGGCCTGAGTAAGAGATGCCCGGGCCAGGAGAGAAGTTTCCCTAGGATCTGCACTCAAAGGAAGTGGCAGGGCAGGGACTGAGCTGCATCCAGGGCAGGGAGTGTATGGAGGGACAGAAAGCCCCAAATTGCCGGGAGTAGCAAGCAGCAGGTAGGGATGGGCCGGCCATGGGGCTGGAAGAGGAAGCCCAGAGCATCATGGTGTAGGGGCCGAACATCGCTGGAAAGGAGCTGGGAATGGGGAGCAGGGAACAGCCTCTTGCTGCCTCATCTGCCTGCACTCGGGCCTGTGCACAGCCCTGGGAATGGGCAGGATGGTCCCAAGGGGATCCCAGGGGTGGTGCTCAGCGCCCTTGGGTACTGCAGGCTGCACCACACTGCAGGACCCAGGGACTGAAGGCTGTTGGACACTGTGAGACCTTCCCCATTGCATGCAGAGACCCAGATTTCCCTTCAGCCCCTCCCTTGAGTTGAGATGAACCCAGAGATTTAACCAGGACACGGTGTGGCAGCCCCTGGGACTGGGGCACATGGAAGAGGATAATCTCAGCGCACCGGCACTTGGCTGTCCAGCCCTGATCACAGCATTACCTCCTCCCTCCCGCGGCAGGAACAGGGATCCACCTGTCTGACCATTTCCCTGTTTCCTGTGTCACCTGTCCCCACTGGAGTGACCCAGCCGTGCCCTGCATGGAAATTACAACGGGACTTTTCCCCCTGCCGATCCAGAGGCCCTTGGACATGGGCTGAGGAGACGGCTGCAGGACCCTGCCATGTGCTGCGGTGTACCTCTGAATTTCCTTAGCATTTCCATCATGCCTGGGATGCTGCACGGGGTCTTCACTTCTGTAGAAACAGCTTTTGCTTCCTGAAACTTCACATCCTTGCTCCTAAGAGGAACATATCCCCCATCATCGCTCAGCCCAGCTCTTCCACGTGGATATTCCTGCCACAGCCCAAGCAGGAATGTCCTGGGAGGGGGAAGGAGAAGATACCGCACCTGCCCAAGGTCCTTTTCACATCCTAGAAAGGGAAACATGAGGGTAATAGTGATTATTTCCTTGCTGAGTGAAACCATCTGTGCCAAAGTTCAGTGAGTTTATGACTTGTCTGTTCGATGGGCATCCATTTCTTCACTGTCTGAAAATCCCTAAGTCTGCCTCTGCCTGCTGCGCTTGGATGCAGCCGAGGGGCGATGAACCATTTCTTTGCTGTCACCTCTGTCTCAGCATTACACTGCTCTGAACATTTGCACGGCTACCTCCAGATGTGCTTTCCTGTCCATTTTGGCTGCTGACAGAAATGATTAAAAAAAACCCCAAACCCTGTGCTTTACTGGAAGAGGCAGCATGTTAGTTTGACCTCGCTCCTTAGCATCTGTATAGATCATGCACTTCAGCAAGGCTTTTTGGTGCTTTAATATAAAGCAGATTCAATCAATTATTAGAGATAAGCTCCAGAAAAGCCCCACTGAAGCCCCCAGTCTACGACGACATTGCGAAGCCAGGTCCAACTAATGTGACGCCGCGTCTGGGGACGCGCTGGGTTCAGTGCGGGGACACACTGGATGTACAGTAGAGCCCTTTTTATCCTCATGTCTGCAAGAAGCCTTCATGACTAATAAGCTGGCACTTCTCCCAAATCAGAATTTCCTCCCAGGACAAACTGGTAGATCTCCAGACTGATGGAAAGTCTCACCTGAGTCTTGGCCCAGTCTCCACCAGGTCTGGGGGCCAGGCTGAGGGCTGCTTTGTGCCAGAGGGCAGCAGCATTGGGGGCCGGATCAGCAGCGCACGCTCACCTTCAGCAGCTCAGCAGGTGTCCGCCGGCTCTTCTCCTCTATCTCCGAGATCAGCTTGCGCAGGGAGGCGCTTTGCCGGGAGAGTTGGGCTATGTTGGCCTCCAGGCGCCGCAGCGTCTCCCTCTCCTCCTCCTCCAGGCTCTGCAGGAGCCGCTGCTCCTCCTCGCTCACAAAGCGACGCAGCTTCTCGCACTCAGACTTGATGCTCTCTCTCCGTCGCTTTACCTTGTTCTTCCAGGACAAGCAGCAAAAACAAGTGTGAGCTGCCATCTCCACTTCCAGCTTTGCATTGGCAGAGGGAAGGCACGAACTCAGGGTGTGCAGCCCTTTGTCAGTAGCTAGACTGTCACCGGATATATGATACACACATTACATATAGTGGTGCACTCTCTAGAGAAAGGATCACACAATACTTTCACCCCATAGCAAAAGGGCTGCTATCCAAAGCAGAGATTTAGGATCTGGGGCCTCTGTAAAGGCTCTGGGGCTTGCAAGAAAACCCAGTGGGCCACGGATCATCTCTGGCCGATCTGTTGATATCCGTGCTTTTGTGCCAGGCCTGGGGCTGTCCCTGGGTCGAGACATGCAGGAGATGCTTCATGCAAAGCACTTGGAGCCTGTGTTGGCAAGGGAGATGGGTGGGAAGGACCCCAAGGGAGCCCCCTTCACCAACAGGAGCTCTCTACATAGGAGACAGGCTCCTCTGCTAGGGCCTTTTCCCTTCCAGGTGGGGAAAGTGGAAGATCCTTAAATGACAGCCCAAGAACCAGGAAAAGCACAGAAGAGACACGTGAGGAAGGGGCTGCAGGGCGGAAGAAGGAGCCCGCACCAGTCCCACAAAACATGAACTCTGCCCCGGTGAGAGCTGCCCGGGCCGGGGAGCCTTGAAGCCCCTGTGCACGGGCCCAGGGCAGGGGGACACGCACTGCCTCCCCTTGGCCCTGGGGTGGGGAACAGCAAACTCCAGAGCCCCTTTCCCTTCATGCAGGGGCATCGGGGGTGAGAGAGCTCATGGCTCCCTTCCCCACAGGGCAGGGTAATGCCGAGTGCCCAGCCTGCCTGCCCCCGGGCCCCGCAGGAAGGGCTCTGCACCACTCCTCCTCTGCCTCAGCGATGCCCATCCTGATACGAGGCTTTTAGACTTCAGAGAGCTGCTAGAGGAATCTCACAGAAACCGAAACACTGATGTGATGGAAATCCTGCTGCGGTGCCACAGCCCTGGGACAGGCAGAGACATGGGCTTTAGGATGTGCACAGAGTGCAGCAGCTCTGGGAGCAATCATGGCTCCAGCTTGCAGTGTGGCCCATTTTATGGGAGGTAAAGTATGTCGTGCAGGCGAAGAGCAGTGGCTCGGTCCCACCCCTGGGAGAGTGGCAAGGAAGGGGTTAAGCTGCCAGCACCTCAGCCCAGTCTGGTCCCAGCTCTCCCCCAGACCGCAGCATCCCCCGATGTCGAGGAAGAGCTCCCTCCATGACACACAGCCCCGCGGGGCAAATCTTGCAGCTCCCCCACCCCTCACCGCCAGCTCTGCCACGGGAACGAGCTCTCGAGGAGCACAGACTGGCACCTGCCTCCCACGCCGTGGTGGTGTCCTTCTCCGTGGCCTCCATCGCCAGGGCTCTCTCCAGCCCCTTCCTCAGAGGATGCAGGGCCCGCCGGAGCTGCACCTGGCAGGAGAAGCATCAGGTCCTTATTCCTGACCCTGACACGTGTCGGGACAAGGAGGGCTTGATACAGGATCAGTAAATGTGCAGGGAAAGCAAGCGGCAGAAGCAGGCGTGTGGGGGGCTTGCTGGCCAGCCCCCTCCCCGCTCCTCTCGACCCCTCGTTGCAGGCGCTGGCTCAGGGGCGCTGGCACCGGGTACAAGCAGCAGCTGAAACTGCTGTGAGGGGAGCAGTCACCTCAGGGTTGCTCTGCAGACACGCTTCATGAGCAGGCAAAAAACCTGCTGTTTTTTATCAGTAAAAAATGGGGCAACATCTCCCTCCACCACCAGCAAAGTCCAGCTGCTGCCCCTCGGCAGAAGTGCATTTCCCAGAATGTGGGGCAGGAAGCCTTTGTTTCTCCCCAAAATCTCTGTGCTGTGCCCAGCCCCTGTGACAGAGCTGGCTCCCATCCCTGTGCACGAAACATTGGCAGGGCAGGGTGCGAGGGCAGACCTACTCAGAAAGCCCAGTGGGGCTGCGTGGGCACCAGAGCACCCAGAAAAAGGGTCCATGTGCTGTCGGGGACAAAGGAGCAGGTTCCCTGTTGCACACAGTCATATATGGAGGCAGCCAGGTCTTAATGGTCCCCAAGAGCTCCAGTGGGCTCAAAAACAAGGACCCGGCACACAACCCCCGGCGAGAAGAACGCACGGCTGGTTTTGGAAATGCTGTGCCCTGCACGTGGAGATGCAGAGCACAAAAGTAGAGAAAAAAAGCAGGACAATTAATGTAATTAGTATGAATGATGAAGACTTATATACTCAGGAATAACTAACTGATCTTTGGGGCACCAAGGGAGGCTGGTGAGTTCATTGATGATGAAGTGCTCAGCCACGGATTGGGTGGGAGTGTGGGTGGAATTAATGGATATTAATTCATTTTGTGGGGAATCAAAGAGGCTGGAGACTAATCATGAATTAACCTCCTGTGGATTAAGTGAAGCAGGGGGATTCGGTGACAACCACTTGATCTTCTCTTGTACGAATGGGGGAGTGTTGAATTCACTGATAAGTACTTGTGATGCCGTGTGCCAGGAGACACTGTGACTTCTGGCTTGGGGCAGCAGAGTGAGTGGCAATTGCCGACTGAGGGGTTCAGGATCCCAGGGGTAAGGCTAGACATTTGGACACTTGGCCAGGAGTAGGAAGGAGCAGGATGTAGGGGTGGAAAGAGGCTTGTGAAGAGGACCATCCTCATCCAAGTGGATCTTATCATCTGACCTCTCTTCAATTTTCTTAACAACAAGGCATGGCAGGGAGATGTAAGGGAACTGGAGGTGGAGACCTGGACAAGAGAGGTGGTGGCTGCCGCGTGCTCCTACTAGAGGATGCTTTGTCATCCCCTTACCCCCACAGTCCTTCAGTTGTTTTGACCTGCAATATCCCACCCAACACCCCCTTCCCCCTCCCCCTCCCCCCTCCCCCTGCCGCCGCAGGCTCTTCTTAGGCTGAAACGCAGCATTTGAGACACCTGGGACTGGTCAGTTAATTCAAGCAGTGTGTGCTGGCATCTAGTCTAGGGGAATGTAGTCCAGAGGAGATTTTTTTCTGGGAAAGGGTGAGAAAAGCATTCCCAACTCTGGAGTAATGTGCATTTGGAGGCTCTGGCGTGCATGCTTTATGATCAGCCAAAACCTTTCCAGAAGGACAATCCCGGGGCATGGAGACTGATTCCTTAAAGCTCAGCACTCCTGCAGCCATTCAGCATGAATCTGGGCCCACTGGCAACACCTCCCAACTCAGTGTCAACCACAGACTTTATGAGCCTGGTTCCAGTCCAGTAACAAGGTCACAGAGAGGATTGTTGAACAGGATCAGGCCCCTGCCCTGCACACCCCAGGGCCCTCCCGGCGCCTCCTGCTCCAGACACATCGCTCCCACCTACACAGACCGCGCTGCCGTCTCCCTCCGAGACAGCTCCTGAACTGCTGCACAGCGCAGCCATGACCCCTGTCCCCTCCAGTCTGGCCAGTTATATCCTATGAGACTCTATGAAACACTTCATTTAATCTAGAAAATGACCATACTTTTTCACATACAACACAGCCTTTCCCCTCCAAACCAGCTGCTGGAAATTGTAGTGTGCATTACATGTGAGAAATGTGGTGAGAAGAGTTTCTGCTGAGCAGAAGTGAAAGTCAAATCTGCACTGGAGCAGAAGAGGGAGCAGTTTCTGCTCCCAGGCTGCTGCTCCTCTGTTACTTGCTACAGGAAAAGCACTTTTATCTTTATTCTGCCTTTCAAACCCAAGTTGTGTCATATTCTGAGCTGCATTGTATGGAGAAAATACTATTTTCCCTCTGCGTTGCCTATTCAGTGTTTATGGGGGCTGAGATGAGTTAAAAGGCCAGGGATTGCGCTAAAATGGGAAGCCACACCCTGGGCCTGGGATCCCAGGGGCTGGGACACACTGAAAGACAGGGCCAAGGGGCCCAGAGACTTGACACAAAGAGGGATGAGGCCAAAAAAGTTGGGGGGCTCAGCACAGGACATGCCCTGAGGGCAGCTGTGACACCCTGTAGTAACCACCTTAGACTAGCCCTGTTAGCTAACTTTGCTAGGCTTGCTAAGGTGGCCTTAGCTTTTCTTTCCCTCCTGTAGGAAGGAAGCACCCCGAAATCCCACAGTGGTTAAGCAACCCCAAGGTCTGCAGGGTCTGTGTGCCCTAGGTGGCACAGAGCCTTAACAAAGACCCGAGTCCGGGTGGTAGCAGCGGTTACCCCAGACTCATAACTGGGCTCCAGGAAGGGGGTTGACTGGACTTGGGTGCCAAAGAGGAGACACTCAGAGGGTGGTTTTCGGCCAGAAGCAGTGAGGTGGGAGGGTCAGCACAGGAGCTACCCATACTGGCTCGCCACTGTTAACTAATTTTATCTCTTGGGCCAAATCAGTTCTCAATTCTGTCAGCGAAGCAGAGCTCAATCACTCCAGTCTGTGCTGCACGACCACCGGCAAGCACCCTCCCTTGCGGACACTTCAGCTTGGGGCTTCAGATACTGCCCGGTACATGGCAGGCATCCTCTGTGCAACCCACAAGCCCAGAGGCCTAGGAGTCCAGATGCCCACTAATTTCACTCCACCTAAAGGCTGAAGGAGCAAGCTAAAGGGAAGCCCAAGAGCTGTACCCTATGAACATAAGTTTTGTAGCCAAGTTCCTGCATCGGGAGGCATTTGCAGACTCTCTCAGGGGTCAGCTTGCCTGCAGTGCAAGCAGTAGACCTTCAACTCAACTGCTATAAGTCATTCAAGACCGAGGAGAGGGGGATTGCCCTTCCTGGTAAGTACAACCACCCGAGCTGAAACCAGTCATGGTATCTCTCCTGCCAGTGAGTTTTGTTCTGTTGGTTTGTTTAAAGCCATATGTGGCCCTACAATGGGCACACGTCCTCCACCCCCACCAGGGGCCTCAGGTATTTCCAAAGTCTTCTGACAGGCAGCCTATGTGCAGGCCCAAGCCTGGAGGCTCGGGGTTTGGATGCCCCCAAGTTTCGCCTGCCCTCGGCCATATGGGTGCAGAAGCAAGTTAGGGAGGAGCCTCCCAATTCCATAAAGTGGGCTTTAAGCCCCAGCACCCCGACAGGTACTAAGCCACGGCAGGAGAACAGACATCCCCAGGGACACTGAAGGAAAACTGCTTTCCTTGACCCAAACACACGGTGCTGCCCCTGCCAGGTAAGTGTGTGTCTGTGCAACGGGCTCTCTCGGGTCAGCAGTGTCACCTACCTGGTAATCCTTGGCAGCCTCCTGGATGGGGAGCACTGTGTGACCGCGGTGAGCCTGGGACTCCCTGCAGATCACACAGATGGCTTCCCCATCCTCCTCACAGAAGAGCTTGAGTTTTATCTCGTGCTCCACACACTGATTCTCCATCTTCTCCTTTCCTGGCTTCAGACTCTGCTCTTTAATCTCCTCCACCAGGGCTTTGAGCTGCGTGTTGAGCCGGGAGCTCCCAACCTGGAACTCTGCTCTGCAGCTGGGACAGGGGACGGCGTCGCCTGAGCCACGGACACGGTCCTCACAGTACTGGGTGATGCAGGCTCGGCAGAAGTTGTGCCCACACCCGATGGTCACCGGCTCCTGCAGGAGGTCCAGGCAGATGGCGCAGGCGGCCTCTTCAGCCGTGTCCTGTCCTGGAGGGTCTGAGGCTGCACGGCCCCGGCTTCTGCTGATTCTTCTTCCTGCTCTGTGCAGGCTGGGCCCATCCTGGGTGGTGCCTCCCTGAGCGCAACAGCTCATTTCCTGCAAGTCAGCTTCTAAGAAGAGAGAGGAGGGGCCGAGGGGCCGAGGGGCCAAAGGGAAAGTAAAAGGAAGAACTAACCTGAGTGGAGAGAAATGAAGGATGAGGGCAAGGGAGTGATATAAAAATCGCGGTTTGTTTCTTTGGAGGCTCACGAATAATAATTCTAGGCACACATTCTTAGTAACACAAAGGATATATTTGCAAATAGGGTCAGAGTGAAGACCAAAGACCACACTCTGCCCGCGAGGGAAACTTCCCAGCGGGCTTTATCCCCTCTCCCCTGGACACGTGTGCAAAAGCAGGAACTCTTACAACTCATTTCCGGTTCATACAAACATATATGAAATGACGTCACGTCATCCGTCGCATGTGCATTTTAATTAACTACTTAAGTATGCGGGGCGGATAGGCTTATATGCATTAGCTAATTACGCTTGCTCAGAAAGTACTTTAGGTTACAAAAAGTTCAAACCTTCGCTGCCCCAAGGACAGGACCATTAAAAATTGCAATTTATTCTTATCTGCTTGAGAACGCTAAGGAGTATATGCTTTACTGTAACAAAGAGATAGTAAATTTGCAAAACAAAGAGAGAGTGATACCTTAATACAAAGAGCCCTTAGTAGCTTCTCCTCCAGCCTCCCCCCTGCCACCAGGGAGAGCTGACAGCTGGGCTGTTCTAACAACACGATTGATAATGCATTTTTAATAATATTTCTAACAGGAGCAATAGAAGCAGGGAGGAGAACGGCTGAGGAGACAGGGTGTTCACAGGCAGGGAACCACAGATTAGAAACTGCCCCTGACTCACAAACACATAGGAAACAGCTCTGCAGGATGCCTTCACCATGGTGCAGGATTTTAAAAATGTCAATTCATTTTGGAGGGCAATGCTTAAGACTGACAAGGGCAGAGGATGATCACAGGTTCTCATCGGGCCTGTGGCAGAGGGAGCTGCTGAAACACCAGAGTCCCTTGGAGCCATCGTGACACTAACAGGGTCCATCAGCCTTCCCAGGTGTTACAGAGAGCTGGGTCCAGCACCCAGGCAAGGGAAGTGAGCCCAGACCTCAAGCCTTTGGGCAGGAACCAGCCTGTCACAGGGATGCTACCTTCATTTCTCCCCTGTCAACCCCTGCATAACTGTCCTCACCTTATGGGACCTCTGCCAGCTGTGATGCCCCTGACCTGAAGGCATTTGTTATCACCCCAGGTGCACCCCAGGTCTCTGGAAGGGGGACTAGCTGATAGCCCTTACAAACTGGATCAGAGCTTAGGAATCCCAGCATGGGGGCCAGCGTGCGGCATGTTATAGCATTTTGCTTGGCACGTGTGCCTCAAGTCTGACAGTGGGGAAGGGGCTATGTCAGTACTGCCACAGCAAGGACAGGGTATATCTTGGCTCCCGTACCATCTGTCCCTGGCACCCCAATATCTTACAAGCTCAGGTTGTGGATGTGGCGGGCCAGTAGGGGGCGCTCCTGCGTTGAGCCGCCCACCTCCCTGCACCCGACCACCTTCCAGGCTCCGAATGCCTCCCTAGGGGTGCCTTATATCCAGCCAACCCCCTTCCTGGAGCACACTCGCTAACCTGGGGGTAACGTAGCCACCACCACCCCGAGAAGGGACTCTCTTGACCCTGTGTCCTCGGGGAAACACAGGCCTAAAGTCCTTGACCCAGTACAGGCACTTGGGGCACTTCCCCAAGTCAGGAGCAAAAATGGAAGTCTCCATTAGCACTCAGACCTCAGGGGTCTCTTAGGCATAATTTAGACCCACTCCTCAATAAGTCTCCCACACCAGTCAAAAAGGAGAACTTTATTGGTGACAGGGGTAGGGTGAAAATAGGGTACAAGATTGAGCAATATCCTAGAAATCCTAAAGAGCAAACAGTGTGGCTGAGGTAGCCTTTTGATCACGCCTCTGAGTTACTGCCAGCTAAATATCTAATCCGATCTCGAGTAGCTTACTCACAAGCATCCTCCAAAGGCAGGTGAAGTTTCCCTCTGGAGGCAGGCCGTTTCTAGCTTGTGAGTTTTGGGGGAGAGAGCCAGTTTCAGATGGTAACGCTCCTCTGAGACCCTCGCATGGCTGCTGCCTCCTCCTCCTGGGCAGTCTTAACTTATATAGCGCCTGTGACCTCATTCGCTGGTCCAGTGTGGGCCAGCTCTGCTTGGCTGTCGGCCAACCAATTTGAAATACATCACTAGATGCTGGGCAGACTCCAGCCCACCAGGTAGAAGCCCCTCACCCAGGTACCTGATACCAGTCAGGTGGGCAGGGGACCAGGTTCCCCCCTCCCTCAGGAATGTAGCCAGTTCAGGTTACCTAAAGAGATAGGATAAGGGTGTGTCTCCTCTGCTGGGCCCATCCTAATCACATTGTCACAGCACAGAGATTTTGGGGAGAAACCAAGGTGGCTTCCTGCCACACTGGGTTTAGGACTCTTGTGTCTGCATCCATATGCATGAAAAGTTCCCACCCTCCCCACAGCTCACTTTCTCTAAGAGTGGGGCATCGTTATGCAAGGCACAAGGTTTGCCTCTCGCCTCAAAATCAATATATGAAAAATCACATCAAAATCAATATATCCAACATATGTACAAATATCAAAATATATCCAATATAATCAAAACTGCATAAAGATCAGTATAATCTGGAAAGATGTCAACCAAAACAATTGTTGCCTCTTGAATTGTTCCTGGACCATATCCATAGCATCCCTCTCCCACCACCAGTACATATGACATGTTCATGAAATGAAGTGTTAAAAAGTCTGTCACACTGAAACCTTCTGCCCCAGCCTCATGGTCCTCCCCCGGTGTGCTCCAGCCCACCAAAATCCACAGGCTATCCTGAGGTAAGGATGTAAATGGAAAACCCTCCTTGGCTGCTCTCGGGAAATAAATCCCTCTCCTCTCCCAGGGACTGCACACTGCAGGAACTGGAGGTGGAGATGGGATTCTGGGGACTGGCGAGTGAACTAGCATCTGCTTCCATTAAGCCCTCCAGCCCCAGTCAGTGCACTGTGGGCAGGCCCAAACTTTAGCAGGAGTTACCCACCGGAGACCTGCAGCTCCAGCAGAGCCTCTGCAGAGGAGACCCCAGCCTGGAAGAAGCAGGTGTACTGCCCATAGTCGAAGGGTCACACCCCGTGTATTCTCAGGGAGACGCTCCCAGAGGTGATGTTGTCCTTCAAGAGCTGAGTCCTCCCAACATAGTCCTGCATCTGCTCTCCAAGCTGATCCTGCCTGTCAGAGTACAGGCGCACGTATGGAGAGAACCGGGACTGGACGCACCGCACCTCCATGCTCTCCGCGCTCATTGCAGGGGAGAGGCGGCAAGGAAGGACCGCGACTTCTCCCACAGAGGCAACAACTGGCCGATCCGGTCCAATCACTCTGAACTGGGCTGGGGAAGAGTGCGAGACCAGAGGGAAATGAAACTGCAAAGAAGCCATGAACTCTGTGAATGCAGCTTCAATGGCAGCATAACATAAACGAGGACATAGGCAAACATGCACGCAGAGCAGCCTGGCCGGAGCAGGCAGAGGATGTGGCGGTCCAGTAGCGGGTGCTCCTGCATTGAGCCGCCCACCTCCCTGCGCCCGCCCACCTTCCAGGCTCCGAATGCCTCCCTAGGGGCGCCTTATGCTCAGCTGACCCCTCTCCTGGAGCACAGTCACTAGTCTGGGGGTAACGTTGCCCCCACCACCCCGAGAAGGGACTGTCTCGGCCCTGTGTCCTCGGGGAAACACAGGCCTAATAGTCCAATGGGTACTCGACCCAGTACAGGCACTTGGGGCACTTCCCCAAATCAGGGGGGAAAAAGTAAAGTCTCCCTTAGTCCGCAGACCTAAGGGGTCTCTCTGGCATAATTTAGACCCAGCCCTCAATAAGTCTCCCACACCAGTCAAAAAGGAGAACTTTATTGATTACAAGGGGTAGGGTAAACTAGGGTACAGGGTTGAGCAATATCTTAGAAATCCTAGAGAGCAAACAGTGGGGCTGAGGTAGCCTTTTGATCCCGCATCTGCGTTGCTGCCAGCTAGATATCGAATCAGAGCTCGAGTAGCTGACTCACACGCATCTTCCAGAGGCCGGTGAAGTTTCCCCTCTGGAATGCAGCCAGCTCAGGTTAGCTACAGAGACAGCCTGAGGTGTGAATCCTCTGTGCTGGCCCATCTGATCACGTTGTCACAGGGCAGAGATTTTGGGGTGAAACCAAGGTGGCTTTCTGCCACAGAGGACAGCTCAGCCTCCCTCTGCAGTGGGTCAGCTCTCTGGCCCTGGGCCCAGCAGGGACAAAGGAGAGGGGACAGGGCCCTGCACATGCATTGACAGGACGGGCCAGGTAGATGTTGGGGGAGGCCCAGGCCTGGGTCTTCCAGCCGCACCGCAGCCCACCGGGTTCAGGGGAGAGTCCCAGGCCCTGCCGGCTGGCCACATTTCACTATGCATCCCAGCCATGGATTTAGTTTCCTGAGTCAGAGGCCAGGGAAAGGGGCCCTTGTAAATCCAGGAGAGGAAAATGGTTAGCAGCAAAGGCAGACAAAAGGGAGGGCAAGGTGGCACTCTAGGGCATTTATACACAGACCATGAGTCTGCTCCACCATATTGGAAACCCAGCACGTTGCGGCAGACTTGGTTAATTGAGTCTGCTGGAGCACATAATTCATCTACCTAGAGCTGTATCGGGTGCAGTTGTACAAGTGGTGCAGCACGCATCAGCACTGAGAAAATGGTGGGCGGTGCGGTTTAAACTAAAATTCATTTGATGTGCTTTAGTTCAAAGTGCATTGCCAGCATTTTCTTGGCGCTACACGCTTTTTATTAGTGTGGACTGCTAATTAAAAACACCCGGCGCTGTAGCTGGCACATGTTTAAAAATGTATCTAGAGACCAACTACCTCACATATATGCTCCTGAACAGTAGCTCCTCTGCACCACAGGAATAGCTCCATTATTTTTCCATAGTGAAGAAATTTCATAGATTGCACAGACATTAGGGCTGGAAGGGACCTTGGGAGATCATCGAGTCCAGCCCCCTGCCCAAAGGGCAGGAAGTCAGCTGGGGTCATAGGATCCCAGCAAGATAAGCATCCAATTTGCTCTTGAAGATGTTCAAAGTAGGTGCTTGAACCACCTCCGCTGGCAGACTGCTCCAGACCTCGGGGGCTCGGAAAGTAAAGAAATTCTTCCTTATGTCC
This sequence comes from Crocodylus siamensis, assembly GCF_052110815.1. NCBI lineage: Eukaryota > Metazoa > Chordata > Crocodylia > Crocodylidae > Crocodylus > Crocodylus siamensis. Next base: position 420,308,091 of record NC_143395.1, on the reverse strand, counting down.
CGCCTGAAGCGGTCTTGCAGGAGTTTGTGACCGTTCGACCTCACCATCCCTTGGGGCGCTCTGGTGAACAGACGTTCCCCCAGATCCTGGTGGACACCCCTGATAAACTTATAGGTGGCCATCAGATCACCCCTGAGCCTGCGCTTTTCCAGGCTAAAGAGTCCCGTGGCTCTCAGCCTGTCATCGTAAGCTCTGTTTTCCTGACCTCTGATCATGCGCGTGGCTCTCCTCTGGACTCTCTCCAGCTCCTCCACATCCTTTTTGAATTGTGGAGCCCAAAACTGGACACAGTACTCCAGCTGCGGCCTCACCAAGGCCGAGTACAAGGGGAGAATGTCGTCCCGGGATTTACTCGAGAAGCATCTATGGATGCAAGCCAGCATTTTGGCCACTTTACTAGCCACAGAATCGCATTGGAGGCTCATGTTCATCTTGTGATTAATGATGACCCTCAAGTCTCTGTCTTCTGAAGTGCTATCCAACGTAGCACTGCCTAGCCTATAAGGATGCTGTAGATTTTTCCTCCGCAGGTGGAGAGCCTTGCATTTTTCGATGTTTCATAGATTTCATAGATTTCGTAGACATTAGGGCTGGAAGGGACCTCGGGAGATCATCGAGTCCAGCCCCCTGACCAAAGGGCAGGAAGTCAGCTGGGGTCATAGGATCCCAGCAAGATAAGCATCCAATTTGCTCTTCAAGGTGTTCAATGTAGGTGCTTGAACCACCTCCGCTGGCAGACTGTTCCAGACCTTGGGGGCTCGGACAGGAAAGAAATTCTTCCTTATGTCCAGCCTGAAGCGGTCTTGCAGGAGTTTGTGACAGTTCGACCTAGTCATCCCTTGGGGCGCTCTGGTGAACAGACGTTCCCCCAGATCCTGGTGGACACCCCTGATAAAATTATAGGTGACCATCAGATCACCCCTGAGCCTGCGCTTTTCCAGGCTAAAGAGCCCCATGTCTCTCAGCCTGTCATCGTAAGCTCTGTTTTCCTGACCTCTGATCATGCGCGTGGCTCTCCTCTGGACTCTCTCAAGCTTCTCCACATCCTTTTTGAATTGTGGAGCCCAAAACTGGACGCAGCACTCCAGCTGCGGCCTCCCCAAGGCGGAGTACAAGGGGAGAATGACGTCCCGGGATTTGCTCGAGAAGCATCTATGGATGCACGCCAGCGTTTTGGTCGCTTTACTAGCAGCAGCATCGCACTGCAGGCTCATGTTCATCTTGTGGTCAATGATGACCCCCAAGTCTCTTTCTTCTGTAGTGCTAGCCAGCGTAGCACTGCCGAGCCTATAAGGGTGCTGCAGGTTTCTCCTCTCAAGGTGGAGAACCTTGCATTTCTCGGTGTTAAACACCATGAGGTTCTTGTCCGCCCATTTGCTGAGCTTGTCCAGGTCAGCCTGGATCACCCGCCTATCTTCTGGCGTGGATGCTTTGCCCCAAAGTTTGGTGTCATCGGCGAACTTGGCCAGTCCACTCCTGACTCCAATGTCCACATCGTTAATGAAGATG
>NC_143395.1:420285714-420306482 GCF_052110815.1 Crocodylus siamensis | reverse complement strand
CACAAGCACAGACACATGCACAAACACATGCCTGCATGCATGCACACACACACACCCAGGCACATGCACACAGGCATACCCCCCAAGGCACATGCGTATATGCACACACACACACGCACACAAACACACACATAAACACACACAGACATGCATGCACAGACATGCATGCAGACAGACACACATGCAGGCAGACATGCACACACGTGCACGCACAGGCGTACGTGAATGCACACAGACACCTGCAAGCACGCACACGAACCCGCAGGCAAACACGTGCCCGCAGACACACGCACACGCACGCACGCCCCGGGAGCCGCGGGGAGGGTCGTGCCGCTGCGGTCGGCTCCGCTGTGCTCGCCCCGCCCCCGGCAATACCCCCCCCGCCCCCGGAGTGCCCGGGCTCCCGGCGCCGCCTCCCCCCCCGCCGGGCCCTGCGCACGGGGGGCGGGGGGGCCGGGACTCGCGGGACAGACGGGCCGGCCCGGGGTGTACAGGACGGGGGGGGGCGCCGAGCACCGGTGTTTCCCGTGCGGGGGGGGGCTGCAGGGGGCGCGGGGCGGGGGGGCAGCCCGGCGCAGACACAAGAGTCCCCGCAGTCCCCGCAGACACAACCCCGCTGCCTGTCTGTCTGGCCCGCCCCCCCCGCGCCCCCTGCCCGGCAGAGCCGGTCTCCCCCCGCTCGCCCCCCCACCCCCAGGTTGGCGCGGAGCCGCGCAGCGGGTGCCCGGGCAGGGCGGGGGCACGGGGGGGGGGGCCCTGGGCGCGTCCCCGGCCGTGGCGGAGCCGGGCCCCGCGGGTCTGCGCGCCCCGGGGCTGGGCCGGCGTGGGTGCGGGCAGCCGCTCGGGCCCGCTGCACCCTCGGGTGGGGTCACCCGCCCCCCCGGGGCCAGCTCCTCTCCTCCTCCGGGGCACTCGGGGCTCCGCTTTTCGTCCTGGCGTCTGCTCCCAGCGGTGCCGTGAGTGTGCCGGGGGCGGCTGGAGCAGCAGGTCGGCCCTGTGCGGGGGGGCACGACCCCGATGCCCCGCGGTGGATTTCATTGCAGGGGGAGGGGGAGCAGCTCGCTTTTACCTCTCGGGCATCTTGGGGGGTCCTGGGGAGCTGCTGGGGGGCGCAGGACTGAGCAGGAGCACTGAGACGAGTTGTCTTTGGCACAGGCGGCTCCTGTCCTGGCTGCCTGTAGCTCGACTTTTTATTCCCACTTCATTTTATCCTTTTCCAGCCGCTGAGATTTCCGTGGGAGGTGGGAGCCGCGGTGGCTCTTCTCGGGCGTGGACGTGAGATGCAGCAGTTCCTGCGCCCCCGGTGCGATGGGCTGGGAGACGGAGGCTGGGATGGAGATGGGGCGCCCTGTGCTTGGGGGCCTGCTCCAGCCCATCCCCAGCCACGGGAAGGTAAGAGCCCGGGGGGTCGGGGGCTAAGGCCCCGTCTCGTAGCGCTGCCTGCACTTCACAGCCACGACACGATCGCTCCATAAAACCCCGCTGCTCTGAGGGGTCGCTGCGTCCCCTGCTCCCGGGCTGGGCTGGGGGGGGCCGATCCCTGCCTCCTTCCTGGCCGTGCGTCGGGGGAGCGGCGCCTGTCAGCCGCCGTGTGTCCTTATTCACCGTGCACCTGACGGCTCGCAGCGCCTGGGTTGTCGCAGGACAGCACCTCCTCTCTCCGCAGCCCCTTTGTGCGGGTGTCCAAATGCCCCCGCCCTTCTCTTCCGCAAGCGGGTTTCTCTAAACCCGGGTTTCTCCTCCCCCCGCCTCCCTGTGGGCACCGAGGCCTGTCAGGCTCCCACCAGAATAAATGTGCCACGGCAGATGGAGTCGAGGAGACCCCAGGAGTGTACGGGGAGCCGGGGGGTGGGCTGCGAGGACGCGTGCCCTCCGTGTGCCAGGCTGACGGGTGCAGGTAAAGTCTCTGGATCTGCGGATAAAATGTGGATCAGTTGTGTGGGATGAGCCTACGCCGTACTCTGGCTTGTCCTTTGTAGACAGGTTAGGCTGGAGTAAATGGCAATTGCCTCTTCCAGGATCCGTATTGAAATGCAAAGTGCCCCACCACATCCTTCCTGTGAGCTTTCAAGTACGGTGTTGCTCAGTTTATCCACGGCAGCCAAATGTATTTCTTTTCTTGTCTTGTCTTTTCCCAGGCTGGGAGGTGTTTGGTGCCTGGCCTGGTAAAAATCACCCAGAAGCAGTGCAGGGCTTCAGCAGCGATGCCCTGAAACCACGGCGAGCAGCGTGAGAAGGGCGCACCACGGCGCTCGCTGCAGAGGCCTGCGCCGCTCTCCTGCGCCAGGGCGAGCCGCCGCTCTCCAAAGAGGCTCCTGCCGGGAGGGATTCAGTAGCGAAGATTCACTAAGCGTGGGGCCAGATAACGAGGGACCCTCATCTAAATGCACCCAGCAGTGAGGGATGTCGGCTACACCACGAATAATAAATGTTATCGATCTGAGCCTTCAAGAGGCCGACTCAGAACCACTGTCCCCGCACACTCACCGTGTGTTTAATTGGTGCAGGGCTCTTTTCCACCCCCCAGAAGGGCTGAGAAATGATGGTTGAAGGGGAAACTGGTTTTAGGACCTGAGGAATTTACTGGTGGAGGTGGGTGTGTGCGGGTCTGGATAGGAGCCTGGTTTAATGATTGGCACTGGATGTGGGCGACCGGTTTTATTAGGGCTGTATAGATAAAGATTTTGGGGCCGAAACCGATGGCAGATACCAAAGCGGGCAATACGGATCTGCTGCCTGGTCTGCAGCCCGGCAGCTTGGACCGCAGCATCTGGCTGGTCAGTGTTGGGGGAAGGTGTCTGGGGGCAGATCAAGGGAGGGGGGAGTAGGGCAGGGGCAGGGGGCAGGGGCAGGGGCGGGGCAGGCGCTGCCCAGCCAGGGCAGGACAGGGTGCGGCTCGTCCACAGGGCACAGGGGAGGGGGGCGGCTTCTGTGCTGTATGCACCCCCGGGGGAGGGGCTGGGGGTATGTACCCCCCCAGATCTGTGCATGGGGCGAGGGCAGGCTGGGGGCAGAGCCGGGGGCTGTGTCAGCCTTTCTCTGGTGGGGGGCTGGGGTGGGGCTGTGCTTGGGGCAGGTGCTGGTAGCACCGGGCAGGGGTGTATGGATGGGGCTGCAGCCACCCGAAATCTGCCGTAGCCTCCTTCTACCCCACCCCCCCCACAGCGCTGCTACCCGTCCCACCCCCTCCTACTCTGAGCCAGCCCGGGCCCAGCCCCTGCCCCCAGGAAGAGACCAGCACAGCCCCCAGCCTGCCCCGCCCCGTGTACAGATTCGGGGCACATGCCCCCCCCATGCGTCTCCCGGGGGTGCGTACCTCCCCCTCGCGCCCCCCGGATGAGGCACTCGCGGCTCCGTTCTGTGCTGCACTGTGCCCCACCTGGGCAGCGCCTCCCCCAGCCCTGCTCCTGCCCCAGCCCTGGTCCCCCCCTCACGCTGGGGGCCTCGATCTGCTCCCCCCAGCACACCCGTTCCTCACCCCGTGCGGGTTACAGAAGAGACCGAGTCCTGCACCGTGCTCCCTACGAGCAAACCCAGCGTGCCCTGCTGTGATCTGATGCCACGAATCCCGTCTGGGGGAAGGCGTAGCCGCTCGTGTCGCTGCTCCTCTGCAAAGATGTCAGAGATTTCAAACCTCCAGCAATATTTCTGCACGGACAACCAGGGTCTTTCAGCTGACCACACCTTTGTGGCACATGTAAAGGCCGTTTCCTTCAGCCAGGAAGGTGATGATGAGCATCCTGTTTAATTAAGTTTCCAGCCATCAGCAGAGTTTCCTTGTGCCTGAAGAAGGGTGTTTGTGCCTCAGTGCTGGCAATGAACAATTTTTCCAGCTATTTAGTTGGTGTAAAAGGAGATATCACATCTGCCCAAGGAACCGGGCCTGCCCACGTCCTCAGCCCAACACGGCTGCAGCCAACCCCCCTCTCCAGCCGTGGTGCTCAGGAGAAAAGCTGCCGGAGGAGAGAAGTCAGAGCAGCCCCGCGGGGCCATGACTCGGTCGGGGGTCAGCCGTGGGGCAGATGAGGGCTCTGGGTTGCACATGGAGATGAGGACCGATTTGATTGCTTCTGTTCGGGGCAATCTGAATTTATTCTAGCAGCTCAATCGTTTGCCGTCGCGCTGGCTGCGCGGCTGTTACTGCCGAACTTTCCTGGCGCCGACGCCTTCCGGAGCCGAAGCGGAGGAAGGGCTTGCTAGCAATGAGGGGGATTAAACACGGGCACAGAGAGGTTGTGAAGTCTGTCTGGGGAGGGGTCGCCGTGGAGGTCACACAGACATTTGTGGGGCATGGCTCCCACTGGCCTGATCCTGCCCTGAGCAGGAGATAGACGAACTGACCTCCCGCGTCCTTTTTAGCCTCTTTTTCCTACAAGTCTGTGACTAGCTCCAAGTTCGTAGCTGCCCTGTGCATGCATCGGTGTGTTGACTCTGAATCCTAACGAGGGCGGCTCATATCAAGGTGGTTAACTGGTTGACCCTTGATCTTACTAGCAGACGTGCCAAACCAGCCGGCTTCTCCCTCAGTCCGGAGTTGGCTTTTCCAGGCATCCCGGGTGTTTCACTCCAGCGCTCTCCCAGACATGTCTGCAATGCAGCTGTGTCCTCCATGCACAATTTGGCAGCTCTTTCTAAATCAGTAATTATGAGGCACTGTATAATTTCCTTTTATATATCTAATTAAAGCACACAATGGATGCTGCACACAGAGGAACAACTACAAAACACACTTTTTTGTTGCCATGTTCACATTTGAAGCCGTTCCTGGCAGCTTTGCTCCAGACCCTGGATTTGGTCATGTCAGGATTCAAGAATAGACACTCTCTGTTCGAAGACGATGCCTTCCCCCACTCTGTGCACCAAATGGGGAAGTCTGCCCAAGTTTTGTTTTGTTTTTTTATCATTTCACATGTGTTTTCTCAACTGCAGGTGGTTACCGTAGTCCATGTTGACTCTTCTGTGGGGTCTGTGCCAGGGAAATGCCTAATCGTGGACCACTGCAGACAGAAAAGATCTGCTCGTTGTCGGTCTCGTCTGATCTCAATGCAGTCGTGCTCCACATACGAGTGGAACACCTGTACGCTGTTATATTCTCATGTCAGGTCTTCTTTCAAGTGGTCTGAACTTTAAAACAAAAAAACAATCCCACCCTGTGCCCTCCTAGGAGTTGTTGTGGCAATATTTTGTGTGGCAAAAGGGAAATTTTGGGGCAAGAATTTCAAAGAGTGGTGTTCAAATGAGCCTGGCCTTTGCAGAGCACACTCCCTTTAATGTTGCTCTTCCTGTCTTTATTTCTAACCCCGTGCTCATTTTAATTTATCTACTGCCCTTCTCTTTAATCACGCTCTTTCCCATTCTCCTTACAGAACAAGCAAGAGCAACAAATCCAGTTTAAAAGTATTGGTGTGTAACGTACGAGCAATGATACACACCTCCTCCTCCTCCCCTCCACGCCTGCCTTGTCTTTTTTGGCAGAAAGCTCCTGGGGGCTTTCCCCTGCATCCAGACAGCTCCGAGGTTCAGAGCTGTGTGCTGAGAGGTGTCTTCAGGCTACTGGAAACCGTGGCCATGAGAAGCAGACCTATTTGACTGTCCCTTGAGAGATTTAAGTTTTACACTGAGCACTTAGCTGCATTTTACCAGTCTTCCAAATATGACTCTAATTCCAATGATTTATTTTTTCCAAATGTAAAGTGTAGGCAGTGAATGATGCCAGGAAGGGAGCTTACATTGTGTACGTGGAGAATAAAAATTAAGATTTCTAATGGAAAGTCAGTCCCCAGCACCATAGTCAGGTATAGAAAATCCAGAGCTCTAATGACATTCTCCACAGCTGTTAGGTTAAATCTCAGTATAGTAGCTGAGAGCACAGGGTTAATTACTTTTGTTTTAATTTTAAGTTAGACGTAGGCATTGCTAACGTCCCTCCTGGCGTGGCTAGTAATGCTGGTGGAGAAGGGAGCGCGGTGTCTCTGCTCTCAACCGTTCAAAAGTGGGGGCTGTTCATTGTCGCAGGGAGAGCGGATGGGGACAAGGTCTCATGTTGCTGGAAATGAGCCCAAATCCTCGAGATGCCTTGGAGTACGGGGACCAAGTTCAAGTGACCAGATTCAAGACAAACATAGCCACGGAGCAGTAGATCTCTTCAGACGTGACATTAAGGTTTAGCTTCTCTCCACTGGCAAACACTGGGAGTCGATTTGGTTCATTCTCTTCTAACAATCGATTTTAAATGCATGTGCTAGTGATGGGCTTCTGGAGAGGGAGAGCTGTTGTCCTCCCAATGCCTGGTCCAATGCTTGCGGCATTACATGAGTTCGGTTGCTGCACAGAGGTCTCTTAGGAAAGCGGTGGCCCCATCCAGATGCACACGCTTTAGTCTTTGCACCACAAACCCACTTCTTATCTCCCCCAAGTATCCTGCTCTCGGTATTGTCTGTGATTACAAATTCAACGTCTGCATTGGCAGTTCATACAAACCGCTCATTTGTCTTTGTTGCAACCCCTTGCCCTTGATCAAGAGCTGGGTGTGTCTTTCTCTGAATGTCTATAGGATCTGAGACAAAAACAAAACCCCTCCTGAAGTGATAAGAAAGCTGGATGAGGGATTTGGAAAAGAAACACAGAAATACTCTTCATTGATTGATTCTGTATTTCCGAAGCAGGGTAAAACCTTCCTGTCTGGGGACACAACGCTCGGCCGCTGTGTTGCACAGTGGGTTGTTTTACGTTCCCTGTTGAAGTCTGGGCACCGACCCCAAGGGCAGGAGGGGAAAAAATCGTAGCGGCCGCACTGTCAGGAGCACCGCTGGGGATGCTGTTCTCCCCTCTCTGCTGCCCCCCACCCCCGGCATCCTGTACCCTGGGCACTCAGACACAGTGTCACGTGTGCTGGGCCTGGGCCGCTTGTGCCGTCCCACCCACATGAGGCCCGTGGTGCGTGGCCCTGGACTCGCACACCAGAAAGCTTGAGCACCGCCAGACTCGCTGAATCCCAGATGCACCAGCTTTCCGGAGCAAGCGCTCAGCTCATCAGAGGGTACGAAATGATGTGCAGAGAGCAGGTGTGCAATGCAGAGGTGTTTATTTTAAATATAAAAGGGAATGGAGGGGGGGAGAGGAAAGGGGGACAGCGCTGAGGGAGGCGAACACAGTAACCAGGTAAACCCCCGAGGGATGCAGGGATGTGGAAGTGACGGATGAGAGTTTGGAGCCGGTCCCTCCCCCGGGGTGCTGTGAATGGGGGCTTGGGAGACGACCCCTGGGCCAGGGCAGCAGCAGGGTCCAGGCGGGAGCAGCTCCTGTGATGGAGACCCCAGCCCCCCCCACCCCGGGGGCACCGAGGGGCCGGCTGTCGGGCACGGCGGGGGGGACAGTCTGTGCCGCGGGTCGTGGCAGGGACAGGGATTGGCTCAGGGCTGGGCTGGGGCCGGGCACAGGGTCAGGGGAGCCGCGTTGGTGCCCCCAGCATTGACACCAGGACTGAAGTAAGGGCGCAGGGTCCCGGAGAAGGAGTCAGTGAAAGTGAAGAGATGGGACCTGTCGGTCATGTTGTAAAATGAGACCTCGCCCCCCTCGTAGTCCAGGAAAACCCCCACCCGCCTGGGCCGCACGCTCACGGGGAGGGGGGTCGGGGGGGAGGTGAGGGCCTTGTATCCCCCATCCCGCAGCCACACGGCCCAGTATCCATTGCGTGGTGTCCGTGTGACCCACCCCTTCCTGGGCTCAGACTCCCTGCACATGCCCAGGGTCCAGCGCGTCTTGTCTCCCACCTCCACCTCCCAGTAGCGCCTCCCGCCCCCGAACCCCTCCGCGCCCAGGACACAGGGACAAGTGTCAAATCTCTCGGGGGTGTCGGGCACATCCCGTCGGGCATCTCCAAGTCTCACACATTTCCGATCCTCAGACAGGACGAGTTCGGGATGAGCCGTCCCTGGGTCCAGAGTGACGTCCGCTGGGGAGAGAGTCGCGGCTCAGGGCGGGGGCAGGCGGGTCCCAAGATCACGGGGAACTCACCGCGTCCCAGGAATCGCGGGTCGGTCCCTGCTGGGAGTCACCATCGTCCCGCGGGGAAATGGGGGACAGGAAATGGGGGGACAGGAAAGCGGGACGTCCCCACCGGCCCCTTCCTCCCCGGGGCATTCCCGGCCTGGGCGCTAGGGCCATGAGTGGGGAGGGACATGGGGTGGGGGCAGGGCATGCCCCAGGAGGGGGAGGGGCATGCAATGATGTCATCCCAGCAGGGCTTTGCCCTGCCCCTCCCCCACACGTAGTGGGGTTGCTCTGCCTGGGGGGCAAGGGGAGTGGGCTCCACCCCATCAGCTGGTGTCCCAGAGGCTAGGGGGAAGGGGGTGGGGGGCCGGCAGGGAGGCTGCAGGGAGGGGGGAGGGGCTGGGGGACAGCAGAGAGCAGAGGGGCCCATTGCAGCCTGCCTGGGGGACGGGGGGCAGGGAGAGCGGAGGGCAGGGCCCGGGGGTCTCTGTGCTCCGGGCCAGGGTCACTCGGTTTGCTGCCGACAGCAGGGGGGTGCCTGCCCCCCACCCCAGGCTGGGCTGCTCTGCCCCGGGGGACCCCCATGTCCCCAGCCTGTGGGCACAGCACTGCAGCCAGGGGAGCCCACAGCCAGCACCTCCCCAGAGCCAGCCCAGGGCAGGGCCGTGCATGGGGCTGGGCGCAGGGGTGGGGAGGGAAGGGGAAGGGCGGGGGGGGCACTGACGGGGCACTAAGCACCGGAGAACAGGGCCCATTGCTGGTGAGTCTGGGGCAGTCGAGCGGGGAGGGGGCATTTCCCCACTGACTGCCCCAAACCTCTGGGCTCAGCTCACAAGAGACATGTCCCAGGCCCCCCGCCATGTGTCTGCTCTAGGGATCTCCGCCGGAGGACTTGCACTGGGACAGGGACAAGCCGTCTACATGGGCCCTGGGACACTGCTGGCACCGGGGCCGTCTGCCCCCAGAGTACTGCCCAATCCCAGGCCCGGGGGCCCAGTTGCCGCACTGGCCCCCTCCGTTGTGCCAGAAGCTGCACGTCCAGATGCAGTTTCCAAACACACGGGAGTGACCTGGGAGCAGAAATCCCAATGGCTCCCAACAGGACCGGGGCTCCGAGGCCACGTGGGGCCGGTGGAAATGCAGCCCTGGGAACAACAGGAGACTCCTGCAGTGCTTGTGCAGGGGGGCTGGGGAGGACGAGCAGCCTGGGACGGGGTCTGCTCAGAGCACCGGTGTGAACGGACCTGCCCCTCCTCTGTGACCCGCTGTGACATTTGCCCACAGGAGGACATCGGCCCCTGCGCCCATCCAGCACCCCCACTGAAAACAGAGACAGCTCCAGCCCCACTTCTCCTCCCAGAGGGATTTGTCCCCTGTTGTGAGCTGCACAACTCCCCTCCAGCCATGCCCAGCCCCCCCGGCATATACAGTGCTGGCAGGGACTGGGTCACAGCCCCAGGGACCATTTGTGCTCTCCACCCCCCGGCCCCGCAGCCCCTGCTCACTCAACAACCAGCTGGGATCAGGGCAGGGCTGGGGGATCCCTGCAGGGTGGAAGATCTTGCACCCTGGTCTGGGTGCAGCCTGGCCCAGTGCGGGCCCTCCCCATGGTCAGTCTGGTCCAGGCTCCTCTGACCCTCAAGGGATGGTGACAGGCTGGGCTTGTGCATGCAAGGCGCCCCCCTTGGGAGGGAGGGCAAGGTCCAATGGGTGCAAGCTAGTTGAGAAAACCTTAGGAGAGACATAAGGAAAAAAATTTTTTCCGCGTGGGTAGCTAGAGTCTCAAGCACACTTCCAGCAGAGGCAGTACAGTGGCCTTCCCTGGAGGTGTTCAAGAGGAGGCTGGACCAGCACATCGTGGATCTCAGTTAAGCCCCATTGCCTCCTCCCCATGGCAGGGGACTGGACTTGGTGATCTTACCGGTCCCTCCCGGTCCTTCTTCCTATAACTGTGATTGTGTGCGTGTGAGGAGGGGGACATGCTGGGTTTCATTGCAGAGCCTCTCCCATTCATGAAAGACAGCCCAGCTGAGCTCAGCTGCACCTGGGGCAAGTCCCAGGTCACCTCGAAGCAGCACCTCCTCCATGGGTCTGGACAGCTCCAGCCTGACCTCCCCTCCCCAGTGTCCCCCGGGGCGGGAGGTCTGTGCACACCTCATCCTACCTCCCCGTGAACCCAGAGCTTGGCCCAGAGCCCCCAGGAGTGCCTCCACTGTCCCCTGTCCCCACTCTCAGGAAGCAATGCTCCAGGGGCATGTCCAGGCAGGGCTGGGGGGTCCCTGTGGGGCTGCAGCTCTTACACACCACTAGGGATGCAGACTGGCCCAGGACAGGCCCCCCCACACTCAGGCTGACTCCAGGCTCATCTGAGCCACATGGGGAAGGTGACAGCTCTGGGCAAGGTGAGTGAGACTCCCCAGATTTCCCTGCCAAGCCCGCACCACTCAGGAAAGCCTCAGGCCCCCTCCACAGCACAGACTGAGCTGGGTCATCAAAGCCTCTTGAAGGACAGATGCATTGACCCTCCCCGGTGAAACCAGCTGCCTCAGGGAAGGGACCATTCTGCCCTGCTTTTGAGCTAGAGCTGACATGACAGACACGGGGACTGAAGGCCTGAGTAAGAGATGCCCGGGCCAGGAGAGAAGTTTCCCTAGGATCTGCATTCAAAGGAAGTGGCAGGGCAGGGACTGAGCTGCATCCAGGGCAGGGAGTGGGTGGAGGGACAGAAAGCCCCAAATTGCCGGGAGTAGCAAGCAGCAGGTAGGGACGGGCCGGCCATGGGGCTGGAAGAGGAAGCCCAGAGCATCATGCTGTAGGGGCCGAACATCGCTGGAAAGGAGCTGGGAATGGGGAGCACGGAAAAACCTCTTGCTGCCTCATCTGCCTGCACTCGGGGCCTGTGCACAGCCCTGGGAATGGGCAGGATGGCCCCAAGGGGATCCCGGGGGTGGTGCTCAGCTCCCTTTGGTACTGCAGGCTGCACCACACTGCAGGGCCCAGGGGCTGAAGCCTGCTGGACACTGTGGGACCTTCCCCATTGCATGCAGAGACCCAGATTTCCCTTCAGCCCTTCCCTTGAGTTCAGATGAACCCAGAGATTTAACCAGGACACGGTGTGGCAGCCCTTGGGACTGGGGCACACGGAAGAGGATAATCTCAGCGCACAGGCAGTTGGCTGCCCAGCCCTGATCCTGACAGTACCTCCTCCCTCCCGCAGCAGGAACAGGGATCCACCTGTCTGACCATTTCCCTGTTTCCTGCATCGCCTGTCCCCACTGGAGTGACCCAGCCGTGCCCTGCATGGAAATTACAACAGGATCTTTCCCCCTGCAGATCCAGAGACCCTCGGACATGGGCTGAGGAGACGGCTGCAGGACTGCGGAGGCTGTCTGCCAACACGGCAGTCACATCCCCCTGTGCTGTGTGTGCTACATCCCCAGTGCGCCCAGCACGGCTCTCGCTGCTGCCGATGACGCTGCCATGTGCTGCGGTGTACCTCTGAATTTCCTTAGCATTTCCATCATGCCTGGGATGCTGCACGGGGTCTTCACTGCTGTAGAAACAGCTTTTGCTTCCTGAAACTTCACATTCTTGCTCCTAAGAGGAACATATCCCCCATCATCGCTCAGCCCCGCTCTTCCACATCGATATTCCTGCCACAGCCCACGCAGGAATCTCCTGGGAGGGGGAAGGGGAAGATACCGCACCTGTCCAAGGTCCTTTTCACATCCTAGAAAGGGAAACATGAGGGTAATAGTGATTATTTCCTTGCTGGGTGAAAACATCTGGGCCAAAGTTCAGTGAGTTTATGATTTGTCTGTTCGATGGGCATCCACTCTTTCACTGTCTGAAAATCCCTAAGTCTGCCTCTGCCTGGTGCACTTGGATGCAGCCAAGGGGCGATGAACCATTTCTTTGCTGTCACCTCTGTCTCAGCATTACACTGCTCTGAACATTTGCACGGCTACCTCCAGATGTGCTTTCCTGTCCATTTTGGCTGCTGACAGAAATGATGAAAAAAAACCCCCAAACCCTGGGCTTTACTGGAAGAGGCAGCATGTTAGTTTGACCTCGCTCCGCCGCATCTGTATAGATCATGCACTTCAGCAAGGCTTTTTGGTGCTTTAATATAAAGCAGATTCAAGCAACTGTTAGACATAAGCTCCAGAAAAGCCCCAGTGAAGCGCCCAGTCTACGACGACATTGGGAATCCAGGTCCAACTGATGTGACGCCGCATCCGGGGACGCGCTGGGTTCAGTGCGGGGACACACTGGATGTACAGTACAGCCCTTTTTATGCTCATGTCTGTAGAAGCCTTCATGACTAATAACCTGGCACTTCTCCCAAATCAGAATTTCCTCCCAGCACAAACTGGTAGATCTCCAGACTGATGGAAAGTCTCACCTGAGTCTTGGCCCAGTCTCCACCAGGTCTGGGGGCCAGGCCGAGGGCTGCTTTGTGCCAGGCGGCAGCAGCATTGGGGGCCGGATCAGCAGCGCACGCTCACCTTCAGCAGCTCAGCAGGGGTCTGCCGGCTCTTCTCCTCTATCTCCGAGATCAGCTTGCACAGGGAGGCGCTTTGCCGGGAGAGCTGGGCTACGTTGGCCTCCAGGCTCCGCAGCGTCTCCCTCTCCTCCTCCTCCAGGCTCTGCAGGAGCCGCTGCTCCTCGCTCACAAAGCGACGCAGCTTCTCGCACTCAGACTGGATGCTCTCTCTCCGTCGCTTTACCTTGTTCTTCCAGGACAAGCAGCAAAAACAAGTGTGAGCTGCCATCTGCACTTCCAGCTTTGCATTGGCAGAAGGAAGGCATGAACTCAGGGTGTGCAGCCCTTTGTCAGTAGCTATACTGTCACCACATATATGATACACACATTACATATACTGATGCACTCTCTAGAGAAAGGATCACACAATACTTTCACGCCATAGCAAAAGGGCTGCTATCCAAAGCAAAGATTTAGGATCTGGGGCCTCTGTAAAGGCTCTGGAGCTTGCAGCAAAACCCAGGGGGCCACGGGTCATCTCTGGCTGATCTGTTGATGTCAGTGCTTTTGTGCCAGGCCTGGGGCTGTCCCTGGGGCGAGACATGCAGGAGGTGCGTCATGCAAAGCACTTGGAGCCTGTGTTGGCAAAGGGAGATGGGTGGGAAGGACCCCAAGAGAGCCCCCTTCACCAACAGGAGCTCTCTACATAGGAGACAGGCTCCTCTGCCAGGGGCTTTTCCCTTCCAGGGTGGGGAAAGTGGAAGATCCTAAAATGACAGCCCAAGAACCAGGAAAAGCACAGAAGAGACACGTGAGGAAGGGGCTGCAGGGTGGAAGAAGGAGCCCGCACCAGTCCCACAAACATGAACTCTCCCCGGTGAGAGCTGCCCGGGCCGGGGAGCCTTGAAGCCCCTGTGCACGGGCCCAGGGCAGGGGAACACGCACTGCCTCCCCTTGGCCCTGGGGTGGGGAACAGCCAACTCCAGAGCCCCTTTCCCTTCATGCGGGGGCACCGGGGGTGAGAGAGCACAGGGCTCCCCTTCCCCGCCGGGCAGGGTAATGCCGAGTGCCCAGCCTGCCCTGCCCCCGGGCCCCGCAGGAAGGGCTCTGCACCACTCCTCCTCTGCCTCAGCGATGCCCATCCTGATACGAGGCTTTTAGACTTCAGAGAGCTGCTAGAGGAATCTCACAGAAACCGAAACACTGATGTGATGGAAATCCTGCTGCGGTGCCACAGCCCTGGGACAGCTGGGACAGGCACAGACATGGGCCTCGGGGTGTGCAGAGAGTGCAGCAGCTCTGGGAGCAAACATGGCTCTAGCTTGCAAAGTGTGGCCCATTTTATGGGAGGTCAAGTATGTCGTGCAGGCGAAGAGCAGTGGCTCGGTCCCACCCCTGGGAGAGTGGCAAGGAAGGGGTTAAGCTGCCAGCACCTCAGCCCAGTCTGGTCCCAGCTCTCCCCCAGACCGCAGCATCCCCCGATGTCGAGGGAGAGCTCCCTCCATGACACACAGTCCCGCGGGGCAAATCTTGCAGCTCCCCCACCCCTCACCGCCAGCTCTGCCACGGGAACGAGCTCTCGAGGAGCACAGACTGGCACCTGCCTCCCACGCCGTGGTGGTGTCCTTCTCCGTGGCCTCCATCGCCAGGGCTCTCTCCAGCCCCTTCCTCAGAGGATGCAGGGCCCGCCGGAGCTGCACCTGGCAGGAGAAGCATCAGGTCCTTATTCCTGACCCTGACACGTGTCGGGACAAGGAGGGCTTGATACAGGATCAGTAAATGTGCAGGGAAAGCAAGCGGCAGAAGCAGGCGTGTGGGGGGCTTCCTGGCCAGCCCCCTCCCCGCTCCTCTCGACCCCTCGTTGCAGGCGCTGGCTCAGGGGCGCTGGCACCGGGTACAAGCAGCAGCTGAAACTGCTGTGAGGGGAGCAGTCACCTCAGGGTTGCTCTGCAGACACGCTTCATGAGCAGGCAAAAAACCTGCTGTTTTTTAGCAGCAAGAAAATGGGGCAACATCTCCCTCCAGCACCAGCAAAGTCCAGCTGCTGCCCCTCGGCAGAAGTGCATTTCCCAGAATGTGGGGCAGGAAGCCTTTGTTTCTCCCCAAAATCTCTGTGCTGTGCCCAGCCCCTGTGACAGAGCTGGCTCCCATCCCTGTGCACGAAACATTGGCAGGGCAGGGTGCGAGGGCAGACCTACTCAGAAAGCCCAGTGGGGCTGCGTGGGCACCGGAGCACCCAGAAAAACAGTCCATGCGCTGTCGGGGACAAAGGAGCAGGTTCCCTGTTGCACACAGTCATATGTGGAGGCAGCCAGGTCTTAAAGGTCCCCGAGAGCTCCAGCGGGCTCAGAAACAAGGACCCGGCACAGAACCCCCGGCGAGAAGAACGCACGGCTGGTTTTGGAAATGCTGTGCCCTGCACGTGGAGATGCAGAGCACAAAACTACAGAAAAAGAGCAGGACAATTAATGTAATTAGTATGAAGGATGACGACTTATATATTCAGGAATAACTGACTGATCTTTGGGGCACCAAGGGAGGCTGGTGAGTTCATTGAGGATGAAGCGCTCAACTACGGATTGGGCAGGACTGTGGAATTCATGGATATTAATTCATTTTGGGGGGAATCAAGGGAGGCTGGTGACTAATCATGAATTAATCTCCTGTGGATTAAGTGAAGCAGGGGGATTTGGTGACAACCACTTGATCTTCTCTTGTACCCCCACAGTCCTTCACTTGCTTTGACCTGCAGCATCCCACCCAACACCCCATTCCCCCTCCCTCCCCCCCGCAGGCTCTTCTTAGGCCAAAACACAGCAGTTGAGACACCTGGGACTGGTCAGTTAATTCAAGCAGTGAGTGCTGGCATGTAGTCTAGGGGACTGTAGTCCAGAGATTTTTTTCTGGGAAAGGGAGAGAAAAGCATTCCTAACTCTGGAGTAATGTGGATTTGGAGGCTCTGGCACCCATGCTCTATGATCAGCCAAAACCTTTCCTGAAGGACAATCCCGGGGCATGGAGACTGATTCCTTAAAGCTCAGCACTCCTGCAGCCATTCAGCATGAATCTGGGCCCATTGGCAACACCTCCCAACTCAGTGTCAACCACAGACTTTCTGAGCCCGGTTCCAGTCCAGCAACAAACTCACAGACAGGATTGTTGAACAGGATCGGGCCCCTGCCCTGCACACCCCCGGGCCCTCCCGGCGCCTCCTGCTCCAGACACATGGCTCCCACCTACACGGACCGTGCTGCCGTCTCCCTCTGAGACAGCTCCTGAACTGCCGCACAGTGCAGCCATGACCCCTGTCCCCTCCAGTCTGGCCAGTTATATCCCATAAGACTCTATGAAACACTTCATTTAATCTAGAAAATGACCATACTTTTTCACATACAACACAGCCTTTCCCCTCCAAACCAGCTGCTGGGAATCGTAGTGTGCATTACATGTGAGAAATATGGTGAGAAGAGTTTCTACTGAGCAGAAGTGAAAGTCAGATCTCACTGGAGCAGAAGAGGGAGCAGTTTCTGCTCCCAGGCTGCTGCTCCTCTGTTACTTGCTACAGGAAAAGCTCTTTTATCTTTATTCTGCCTTTGAAACCCAAGTTGTGTCATATTCTGAGCTGCATTGTATGGAGAAAATACTATTGGCCCTCTGCGTTGCCCTGTTCAGTTTGTTCTGGGGGCTGAGCTGAGTTCAAAGGCCAGGGACTGCCCACCCTGGGCCAGGGATCCCAGGGGCTGGGACACACGGCAAGACAGGGCCAAGGGGCCCAGAGATGTGACACAAAGAGGGCTGAGACCAAGAAAGTTGTGGGGCTCAGCACAGGATGTGCCCTGAGGGCAGCTATGACACCCTGTAGTAACCACCTTAGACCAGCCCTGTTAGCTAACTTTGCTAGGCTTGCTAAGGTGGTCTTAGCTTTTCTTTCCCTCCTGTAGGAAGGAAGCACCCCGAAATCCCACAGTAGGTTAAGCAACCCCAAGGTCTGCAGGGTCTGTGTACCCTGGGTGGCACGGAGCCCTACCAAACACCCAAGTCCAGGTGGTAGCAGCAGTTACCCCAGGCTTGTGACTGGGCTCCAGGAGAAGAGGGTTGACTGGACTTAGGTGCCGCAGGGGAGACACTCAGAGCATGGTTTTCGGCCAGGAGCAGAGAGGTGGGAGGGTCAGCACAGGAGCAACCCAGACTGGCCCGCCGCCGTTAACTAATTTTATCTCTTGGCACAAATCAGTTCTCAATTCTGTCAGCGAAGCAGAGCTCAATCACTCAAGTCTGTGCTGCACAACAACTGGCAAGTACCCTCCCTTGCAGACACTTCAGCTTGGGACTTCAGATGCTGCCCGGTACATGGCAGGCATCCTCTGTGCAAGCCACAAGCCCAGAGGCCTCGGAGCCCAGATGCCCACTAATTTCACTCCACCAAAAGGCTGAAGGAGCAAGCTAAAGGGAAGCCCAAGAGCTGTACCCTATGAACGTAATAAGTTTTGTGGCCAAGATCCTGCATCGGGAGGCATTTGCAGACTCTCTCAGGGGTCAGCTTGCCTGCAGCGCAAGCAGTAGACCTTCAACTCAACTGCTATAAGTCATTCAAGACTGAGGAGAGGGCGATTGCCCTTCCTGGTAAGTGCAACCACCTGAGCCAAAACCAATCATGGTATCTCTCCTGCCAGTGAGTTTTTTCTGTTGGTTTGTTTAAAGCCATTTTTCACGTTCCACGCCAAATCAGCCAAATCAAGTCGAAATCCATGAGTCAGCCCTGAACCATACGTGGCCCTACAATGGGCACACGTCCTCCACCCCGACCAGGGGCCAGAGGTATTTCCAAAGTCTTCAGACAGGCAGCCTATGTGCAGGTGCAAGCCGGGAGGCTTGGGGTTTGGATGCCCCCAAGTTTCGCCTGCCCTCGGCCATATGGGTGCAGAAGCAAGTTAGGGAGGAGCCTCCCATTTCCATAAAGTGGGCTTTGAGCCCCAACACCCCGACAGGTACTAAGCCACGGCAGGAGAACAGACATCCCCAGGGACACTTAAGGAAAACTGCATGCTTGGACCCAAACACACGGTGCTGCCCCTGCCAGGTAAGTGTGTGTCTGTGCAAAGGGCTCTCTCGGGTCAGTGGTGTCACCTACCTGGTAATCCTTGGCAGCCTCCTGGATGGGGAGCACTGGGTGACTGCGGTGAGCCTGGGACTCCCTGCAGATCACACAGATGGCTTCCCCGTCCTCCTCACAGAAGAGCTTGAGCTTCTCCTCGTGCTCCACACACTGATTCTCCATCTTCTCCTTTCCTGGCTTCAGACTCTGCTCTTTAATCTTCTCCACCAGGTTTTTGAGCTGCGTGTTGAGCCGGGAGCTCCCAACCTGGAACTCTGCTCTGCAGCTGGGACAGGGGACGGCGTCGCCTGAGCCACGGGCACGGTCCTCACAGTACTGGGTGATGCAGGCTCGGCAGAAGTTGTGCCCACACCCGATGGTCACCGGCTCCTGCAGGAGGTCCAGGCAGATGGCGCAGGCGGCCTCTTCATCCATGCCCTGTCCTGGAGGGTCTGAGGCTGCACGGCCCCGGCTTCTGCTGATCGCTCTTGCTGCTCCTTGCAGGCTGGACCCATCCTGGGCGGTGCCTCCCTGAGCGCAGCAGCTCATTTCCTGCAGGTCAGCTTCTAACAAGAGAGAGGAGGGGCCGAGGGGCCGAGGGGCCAAAGGGAAAGTAAATGGAAGAATTAACCTGAGTGGAGAGGAAGGAGGGGTGAGGGCAAGGGAGCAATAGGAGCAGGGAGGAGGACGGCTGGGGAGACAGGGCGTTCACAGGCAAGGGGGCAGAGATGAGAAACCCCCCGACTCACAAACACGTAGGAAACAGTGCACCCAGCAGTGCGCTCTCAGCATGCCTTTACCAGGGTGCAGGACTTTAAAAATGTCAGTTCATTTTGGAGGGCAATGCCTAGGACTAACAAGGGCAGAGGATGATCACAGGTTCTCATCAGGCCTGTGGCAGAGGGAGCTGCTGAAACACCAGAGTCCCTTGGAGCCATCGTGACACTAACGGGGTCCATCAGCCTTCCCAGGCGTTACAGAGAGCTGGGTCCAGCACCCAGACAAGGGAATTGAGCCCAGACCTCGAGCCACTGGGCAGGAACCAGCCTGTCACAGGGCTGTCCCCTTCATTTCTCCCCTGTCAACCCCTGCATAACTGTCCTCACCTTATGGGACTTCTGCCAGCTGTGATGCCCCTGACCTGAAGGCATTTGCTATCACCCTGGGTGCACCCCAGCTCTGTGGAAGTGGGGCTAGCTGATAGCCCCTACAAGCAGGAGCAGGGCTTAGCAATCCCAGCACGGGTGCCAGTGTGCGGCACATTCTGGCATTTTGCTTGGCGCACGTGCCTCAGGTCAGACAGCAGGGAAAGGGCTGGGTCTGCGCTGGCACAACAAGGATTAAGCCCATGACGACTCCTCTGCCACCTGCCCCTGGCACACCAACCTCTTACAAGCTGAGGTTGTGGATGTTTCTGGCACTCTGGCCAAAAAACATAGATTCATAGATTCATAGATGCTAGGGTCGGAAGGGACCTCAATAGATCATCGAGTCCGACCCCCTGCATAAGCAGGAAAGAGTGCTGGGCCTACATTACCCCAGCTAGATACACATCCAACCTTCTCTTGAATACCCCCAGGGTAGGGGAGAGCACCACCTCCCTTGGGAGCCCGTTCCAGAGCTTGGCCACTCGAACTGTGAAGAAGTTCCTCCTAATATCTAATCTAAATCTGCTCTCCTCCAGCTTGTGGCCATTATTTCTTGTAACCCCCGGGGGCGCCTTGGTGAATAAATACTCACCAATTCCCTTCTGTGCCCCCCTGACGAACTTATAGGCAGCCACCAGGTCGCCTCTCAACCTTCTCTTGCGGAGGCTGAAAAGGTCCAGTTTCTCTAATCTCTCCTCATAGGGCTTGGCCTGCAGGCCCTTAACCATACGAGTGGCCCTTCTCTGGACCCTCTCCAGGTTATCCGCATCTTTCTTGAAGTGCGGCGCCCAGAATTGCACGCAGTACTCCAGCTGCAGTCTGACCAGCGCCCGATAGAGGGGAAGTATCACCTCCTTGGACTTATTTGTCATGCATCTGCTGATGCACGATAAAGTGCCATTGGCTTTTCTGATGGTTTCATCACACTGCCGACTCATGTTCATCTTGGAGTCTACTAGGACTCCAAGATCCCTTTCCACTTCCGTGCCACCCAGCAGGTCATTTCCTAGGCTGTAGGTGTGCTGGACATTTTTCCTCCCTAGATGCAGCACTTTGCATTTCTCCTTGTTGAACTGCATTCTGTTGTTTTCTGCCCACTTGTCTAACCTGTCCAGGTCTGCTTGCAGCTGCCCCCTGCCCTCCGGCGTGTCCACTTCGCCCCATAGCTTAGTGTCATCTGCAAACTTGGACAGAGTACATTTCACCCCCTCGTCCAAGTCGCTGATGAAGACATTAAAGAGTATCGGTCCAAGCACCGAGCCCTGCGGGACCCCACTGCCCACGCTCTTCCAGGTCGAAACCGACCCATCCACCACAACTCTCTGGGTGTGACCCTCCAGGCAATTCTCCACCCACCGGACTGTGCAGTCATCCAAGTCACAGCCCCTTAACTTGTTCACCAGTATGGGGTGGGATACCGTGTCAAAGGCCTTCCTGAAGTCCAAGTATACGACATCCACCCCTCCTCCTGCGTCGAGGCGTTTTGTGACCTGGTCATAAAAAGAGACTAGATTGGACAGGCACGATCTACCTGCCACGAACCCGTGCTGGTTTCCCCTCAGCATAATTTGTCCTGCCAGGCTCTCACAAATGTGAGCCTTGATGATTTTCTCAAAGATTTTGCCAAGGATGGAGGTGAGACTGACTGGCCTATAGTTACCCGGGTCCTCCTTCCTCCCCTTCTTGAAAATGGGAACCACATTGGCCCTTTTCCAGTCCTCCGGGACTTGACCCGTGCGCCACGAGCGTTGAAATATTGCCGCCAGTGGCTCTGCAATGATGTCGGCCAGTGCCTTCAGTACCCTCGGATGGAGCTCATCCGGGCCTGCCGACTTAAAGGCATCCAGTTCCTCCATTGCTGACCCCTGCGCTAGACAGAGAGCAGCTTTCTGCAGCTGGACAAGCCAGCCACGGGGTCACACCAAGCTCAGGGGTCTCACACCCGCCGTGCACTCGGAGGCAGCAGGTGCCCAGGAAGGAGGAAAGCTTTCGCGGTCCCGTTATTGCAAGGAAAGCTAGAGTGTGAACTCGGTGTCAGGTCCTCCCC
>NC_143395.1:420268907-420285614 GCF_052110815.1 Crocodylus siamensis | reverse complement strand
TGATTAAATTAAGTTTTGTCAACTCGAGTGGCCAAATTTGGGGTCCACTGCACCCTGAAAGGATCCTTTGTAGTAACAGAAGTGATAGCTATCCATGACACAGTTATGCAAGATGGACATTGGGATCAATTTCCTTATATAGATTGTTGGTTGGAAGTGGTTCAAAATCAGCCACCTTGGATTAAGAAATGCTTAGTAAAGTCTCATGTGATGGTTGTTAAAGGAGAGACTCAAGGAGGACTGCCTGTACTCTCTGAGTCTAATTGGGGGGCGGGGATTCTGAATTGGCTGAGTATCGGACCCACTCTCCGGTCACCCTGTCAGGTAGCGAGGATGAATCAGACACCTCCTCAGGATCCAGTCCCTCTGCACCACCACTCCCTCCCTCAGGGAAACCACCACTGGTGTATCAAAGCATACTTAATGATTCAGAGCGAGTGCCTCACCCAAGTGTCCCATCTGAATCAGGGAGTAAGGGCTATTATTTGCACAAGACTGTAGAATCACAGCCGGTGCTGAATTGCCCGATGCGAGAGATTATTGGAGAGGGGGGCAATGCAACTTTTGTCTACACCCCATTTAGTACTTCAGATTTATTTAACTGAAAGAATCAGAGCCCCTCTTTTCGTGAAGACCCTGAAAAGATGAGGGACCTGTTTCGATCCATTGGGCAAACCCATCGACCCACTTAGGCTGGTGTCCAGATGATGCTCCAAACCCTCCTGACCCCGGAGGAAAGGAGATTAGTGTTGGGGACAGCAAAGCGCATTGCAGCAGCCAGGGTAGAAGCAGACGGAGCTGCTGGTTGTACCTTGCGTGATACCTGCCCTGTTGAGGAACCGAGATGGGATAATCATACTGCAGAAGGAAGAGAGCTGAGTGCACGGTATCTGGGGATTATAGTGGAAGTAATGGGGAAGGCAGTGCCTCAGGTTACTAATCTGTCTAAGTTGTATGAAGTGAGACAGGGAAAAGAAGAGGATCCCTCAGCTTTCCTCAGGAGGCTGTATGAGGTGTTCCACAGGTTTCGGACCTAGATCCAGAAGCCCCAGATCATCAACGCATGGTAAATCTTATGTTTATTGGTCAATCCGCTGCTGATATTCATAAGAAGCTACAGAAAACTGAGGGAGGTGCTGGGAAACCGACTTCAGAGCTGGTGGAAATTGCATATAAGGTATATGGGAATCGTGAGCAAGTGCAGGAGCGCAAGGAGGATAAAAAGGCTCAGCGACAGACGGCAGTGCTGGCAGCTGCTATAACTGGAGGTAACCCTGGAAAGGCTGGGATGCAGAAAGGGAAAGGAGAAAGAGTGGGAGCAGACGTTTGTGCTTACTGCAGGGAGAAAGGACACTGGAAGAGGGAATGCCCAAAGTTGAAGGAGAAGAGAGAGGGGGAACCAAGAGGTCACCTCATGTGGGCAGAGGAAAAGGGTGAGGACACAGAATGAAGGGGACGGGGATCTAAGACCACTACCCTTCGGGTTGGAGCCCGAGAAGATCCCATGGTAACCATTAGGGTTGGTGGCAAAGACTTTGAAGCCTTGGTGGATACTGGGGCTACATTTTCAATGATTCCAGAAAACCCCACTGTGCAAGAGCTAGTGAGCAGCGTGTACTTGTGGAAGGGATTGAGGGAACGCAATCCCGACTCCCTGTTTGTAAACCACTCCTCACCAAAGTGGGGGACCATTTGCTTGAGCACTCCTTTGTATATTCTCCAAGTTGCCCGGTCACACTACTTGGGCGGGACCTACTCACAAAATTGCAAGCTGAGATATTTTTCAGAGATGACCAGATGGTGGTCCAGCTACCTGTCAAGCAGAGCTCGAACTATCAGATGGCTCTCCTGGAGGACCGACGCCCTGCAGTAAGTTCTGAAGATCACATGACTGGAGTAGACCCTTCGGTATGGGCTGATGGAACCCCTGCGCGAGCTAAGTCGGTCTCCCTGGTAAGGATCATACTCAAGGAAGGGGAGGGGCCCGTTCGGGTAAAGCAGTATCCACTCAGCCAGAGTTGGACTCAAGCCGTTAATAGAGAAATACAAGAGGTGCGGATGGCTAGTGGAAGGGTCCTCACCATATAATACGCCCATTCTTGGAGTGCTGAAGGCAGATGGGGTCTCATACAGACTGGTCCAAGACCTGCGAGCAGTAAATAAGAAGGTCCTTTCAGACCATCCTGTAGTCCAGAACCCACGCACGATTTTGACACAAGTATCAGGGGAAGCTGAAATGTTTTCAGTGCTAGATTTGAAAGATGCTTTCTTCTCCATTCCCCTTCACTGAGAGAGTCAAAAATTGTTTGCTTTTGAATGGGAGGACCCAGATACTTTTCATAAAGCCCAGGTCATGTGGACAGTTCTCCCACAAGGATTCAAAGCAGCCCCCCATATTTTCGGACTTGCCCTTCAGAAGGACTTGGAGGAGTGGAAGGGATCACACCCCGCAGTGACTCTCCTCCAGTATGTGGATGACCTGCTGGTTGCAAGCCCAAATTTACAACTCTGAGAGGAAGCCACCAGGTTACTGCTAAACACCCTAGGGGAAAAAGGATATAAGGTCTCTAGAGAGAAAGCCCAAATATGTCAGCCTCAAGTTACATTTTTGGGATATAAGCTCTCAAAAGGAGTCAGAGCCCTGAGTGCAGATCGCATACAGGCAATCCAAGGTCTAACCTCACCTAAGTCACCCAAGGAGCTGCGGGCATTCCTAGGGCTAACTGGGTTCTGTCGACTATGGATACCAGATCATGGTGGGAAGGCCAGACCACTGTATGACTCCCTGACTAAGGAGAGTCTCACTGAATGGAAATGGAATAAAGAAATGCAGCATGCCTTTGATCTGCTTAAAGGAGCATTAACCCAGCCCCCTGCCCTGGCCATCCCGAATAATAAAAAGCCATATCGACTGTATGTCCATGAGAATCGAGGGTTTGCATCAGGGGTGCTGATGCAGCCATCAGGCCCAACTTGGACACTGATTCTCGCTATGCTTTTTCTACAGTTCATGCGCATGGACTATTGTGGAAAGAAAGGGGTTTCATTATGGCTTCTGGGAATAAAATTGCTAACGGCCCTCAGATTATCAAGCTACTAGAGGCACTCCACCAGCCTAAAGAGGTAGCAGTCATTCATGTGCGAACCCATGGGAAGACTGCTGAGGAAAAGCACAAGCTTGGAAACGCAAGGGGTGATGCAGCAGCAAAAGAAGCCGCATTTATTGGTGGAGAGGCGGAAGAAGTATCCAGACAGGTCTTGTCCCATGCTGTATGGCCAAACATCCGGGATCTAGTCCCGCAGTATTCCCCTGAAGAAGATAAATTTGCACAGGAGGCTTGCACAGAAAAGTACTCCCATGGGTGCTGGATAGTACCAAGAGGGAAAGTCATGATACCCAGGCCATTGCTTCGGGAGGTGCTGCAACAGCTCCATGCAAGTACCCACATGGGAGGCTTGGCTATGGGTGATCTAGTGATCCGCCAAGCAGTAGCTCCAGGGCTATATGTAGAAGCTCAGCATATTGCTACTAGGTGCATCACATGTCAGAAAGTAAACCCTCAAAGGAAACCCCCTGTGCCAATGGGAGGTAGACCCTGGGCAGCGTACCCTGGACAAGCATGGCAGATTGATTTTGCCGAGCTCCCACGGTCCGGACATCATGGGTTTTTACTTGTCATGGTAGACCAGCTCTCCGGTTGGGTTGAGGCATGGCCCACCAGGACTGCGACTGTGGCTACAGTAGTGAAGTATCTGTTGCAGGAAATCATTCCCCGGTACTCTCTACCCGAATCCATCGAGTTGGATCAAGGACAACACTTTGTGAGAAAAGTAGTTCAAGAAGTCGCACAAGCCCTCAAGATCACTTGGAAACTACACACACCATGGAGACCACAGAGTTCAGGACAAGTGGAACGCATGAATAGGACCTTAAAGACTCTACTCACCAAGATCTGTATTGAAACACGCCTTAAGTGGCCTCAAGCATTGCTGCTTGCTCTTACTTGCATTCGAAACAGTCCCTGACGGGGCCTTAAATTAACCCCATATGAAATTATGTTTGGCAAACCGCCTCGAGTCTTACCCCCTGGGATGCGAGAAAATGTAACTTTTGAATTAGGTAATAGTGAGCTTCGTATGTACGTTATTGCTTTGCAGTCTGTCTTGTCTTCTCTTCACAGGTATGCAGCCTCCTTTCAGCGTCTGCCTTTAGACGTACCGGTACATGACTTCTGCCCGGGAGACTGGGTCTTGGTGCAGCGGTGGAAAAAGGTGGAGTGGCCCTTTCCAGGTACTTCTAACAACCCACACCGCTGTAAAGATTGCTGGCCATGACCGTTGGATACACCATACCTGTTTGAAATGACATCCACGAGCGTCAGAGGACACCAGCTCCCAAGACGAACTCACTCCAGAAGCTGAGTCGTCCTCGGAACAAGAAGCCGCCAGGTGTAGCTGTGAACCTGCTGGTGATCTCCAAGTGCGCCTGAGACGGCTTAATCAAAGTTCAGAAAATCAGACAAGAAAGTAACAAAGAAAAAGTTTAGGCTGTATTTGATCTCAAGAGAGAGAGAATATGGTGGGAATCTTAATATGCTTTGTTGTTATCTATGTAGTAAAAGAGGCAGGATTAAATCGCCCTAGCCACCACCCCATATCCCCGTTTCCCCCAGTTCCTCCCCCAGAAGCAAATTTGTATTTTGACATGATGGAAAGAATTGCAGGTACCTTCAATCTCACCAACTGCTGGGCCTGTGGGGAACTCCAAGAAGCCGGAGGCCGGTGGCCTTGGAGGGCTTTTCTTTTGGCCCCAAAGTGGCTAGTGAGTACTAAGGCAGATGTTAAGATTACTAGTCAAGAAAGAGATGAGAACCGCAGCTGGGATCTTTCCCAAGTGGCATTGGAAGAATATTGCATCAGTAATAATAGTACAAGAAAGAGTTTGGGACATAGCCATTGCATATAGACCTTGAAGGTGCGGTGGATGGAACTTACAAAATTAGAACAGATTTATTATCCTAACAGCTCAGAGTATAATAGGCTAGTGTGGCAGCATCCTAATGGAACAATTGCATGGTTTAATAAGTATCGGAGTGCCACAAATCAAAGTAATGATTGGACAGATTGTACAAACAAGAAACAAGATGAGCTATGAGAATGTTCCATGAGAGGAGGCCTCGCAGCTGCTAGTCCCTTGGGTCCAGAAGGGGGCTTGGAGTTTCCCGAGATGCCCTATGGTTGGGCCCCTCCAAATGCCACTAATAGAAAAATAGGGCCTTAAAAGCATACTATTGGATTTGCAGAGAACGGGCCTATACAATACTACCACAAGGGTGGGTAGGAACATGCTACATTGGGGTAATTGTACCAGCTTTCTTTTTGCTACTGTCTGAGGTTGGAAATAAGTTGGGAATCTCTTTGTATGATGATTGGAAGAGGAACAAGAGAAGTATTGATGTGAGTTTGACACAAGGTGGCTCCCAAAAGTGCAAGGAGGATGAATGGCCCCCTCAAAGGATTATTGAGTACTATGGACCTGCTACATGGGCTGATGATGGGGGTTGGGGATACTGGACACCAATATAAATGTTAAATAGAATTATCAGATTGCAGGCAGTCTTGGAAGTAATTACTAGCCAGACTGCCACTGCTCTCCAGTTACTGGCCAGACAGAGTTCTCAGATGAGAGAAGCCATATACCAAATTCGAATGGCCTTAGACTATTTACTTGCAGAGGATGGCGGAGTCTGCGGAAAGTTCAACCTTTCTAATTGTTGCCTCCAAATAGATGATAATGAGAAAGTAGTCTTAGAGATTGCCAAAGAAATTAGGAAAATAGCCCATGTACCAATACAAATGTGGAAAAACACATGAGATAGAGACTGGTAGTCTAATCTGCTTGGAGGACCCTGGTGGAAAAAAGTAGGGTTTGTATTTCTGTGTGCTCTGACTGGATTGATTTTTATCCCTTGCCTTACTCCCTGTTTCATGAGATTGATAACCACTACAGTTGAAGGAATGCAAGTTGCAACAGTCCCCCTCAAAGCACAGACTGTAGCAAAAGTCATGGTCCTCAGAAAAATTCCTCATAATTATCTTAATCTGCCTAAATGAAAATGGGGAGCAGAAAGCATCTTGAGGGGGGAATATTGTTAGAAATAGAATATTGTTAGAAATGCGCAGCTTGCATCTTGCACCTGATAAGAAAGAAATACTGCCAAAGACTCCTTTCTCCCCCAGTCCCGCCTCAGTCTTTCTTATGCTGATTACACTCTCTCCCCCTCACCCGCCTCAGACTTTCTCATGCTGATTGCAGGAGGTAAAATTCAATTAGCTATGGCCTTAAAGTGTGAACTTTTGGCGAACTGTTGTAGTTTCTGAGCATGCTTAATAAGCTGATGCATATTTACCTCTCCGCCCTGCATACTTAAGTAGCTAATTATACTATACATGCAATGTATGTAATGATGTAACCACATGTATGCTTGTATGAAACGGAAGTAGGCTGTAAGAGTTCCTGTTTCTGCACACGTGCCCAGGAGAGAGAAGATAAAATCCGCTTGCAAACACCATTGCTTGTCAGAGTTAATGTGAGTGCTTGGCTCTGCTCTGACCTTGTTTGCAAACAAATACAACCTTTTGTGCCGGCTGATGACTGTGTGTCTGTGATCTTTGCGGGCCTCCAAAGAAACGAACCGCTTTGTGCAACACTTGTACGGGAGCTCCCTGCACCTCTGGTGGGACGGGGACATATCGATCACATGCACAAATACGTATCTAGAGCCTCCAAATTGTTGCGTAGACCTGGGACCATGTTGAGCTAGGACCTCTCCCCAGGACAGACCCTTGGCTGACTTCAGTTCACTGCAGGGAAGCAATGACATCTCTCAGCTGAGGCTCTGCCCCTTCAGTGTAGAGGATCCTCTGTCATTTCCTGATCTTGTCTGGAGGGAAAATGCTTTTCTTTTTCAGATTGGACAGGTGCCCAGGGCTTCTCTGGGAAGGCTTACACTGCAGTATAAGGTAAGCCATCGAAGGAATTGCTCCTTGTTGCATAAAACACAACCGACTGAGCACATGTCTGAGGACAAGTCTCGCGTTGCACGCTTGGTGCTGGTTAACACATAACAGATGAGGATGTTTCCCAGCGTTCACTGCCGCCTCCTTTCTAAATCTGGCAAATATGAAATAAAAGCAGCAGTATGAAATAAAAAGTGCTTTGCTGTGTAGACATGTGCAGACTTGTTGCTACAAGTGATGGAGCATTTTGGTGCATCTGTCTATATAGTATAGCACCAATAATCTGTGGGGTAAGGGAGGTTGGGGCAGCCACTGTGCTGGCCCCAGCAGTGTTTCTTGGGGGAAAAGACATTTTCTGAGGGTGCCTTGAGTTGAATGAGTCTAAAACCAGTGGAGAACGAGTGATGTGGCCTGAGAGAGGCAGCTAGCTGTGTTAGCGTGAAGTCGGACAGACGGCAGAATCGAGATGCCCCTTGTAGACTCAGGGGGGCTCAACCCGTGGCCCTTGGGCCAGATCCTGCCTGCAGCCCAAGTCACCCATCCCCACAGGTCCAGTGATCTGGTGATGGGTGAAATTTTGGAGTTGTTGGGAGCCCCTGGCAGTAGCAGAGGGAAGTTGGAGACTGGGGCACACGCTCTGGGCACCGACCCCAGGGGCAGGAGGTGAAAAAATCGTAACAGCTGCACTGCCAGGAGCACCGCTGGGGATGCTGTTCTCCCCTCCCTGCTGCCCCCCACCCCCGGCACCCTGTACCCCGGGCACTCAGGCACAGTGTCACGTGTGCTGGGCCGGGGCTGCTTGTGCCGTCCCACCCACGTGAGGCCCGTGGTGCGTGGCCCTGGACTCGCACACCAGAAAGCTTGAGCACCGCCAGACTCACTGAATCCCAGATGCACCAGCTTTCCGCAGCAAGCGCTCAGCTCACCAGAGGGTAAGAAATGATGTGCAGAGAGCAGGTGTGCAATGCAGAGGTGTTTATTTTAAATATAAAAGGGAATGGGGGGAGGGAGGGGAAAGGGGGACAGCGCTGAGAGAGGGGAACAAAGTAGCCAGGTAAAACCCCCGAGGGATGCAGGGATGTGGAAGTGAAGGATGAGAGTTTGGAGCCGGTCCCTCCCAGCGGGGTGCTGTGCATGGGGGCTTGGGAGACGACCCCTGGGCCAGGGCAGCAGCAGGGTCCAGGCGGGAGCAGCTCCTGTGATGGAGACCCCAGCCCCCCCCACCCCGGGGACACCGAGGGGCTGGCAGTCGGATGCGGGGGGGGGACAGTCTGTCCCGCGGGTTGTGGCAGGGACAGGGATTGGCTCAGGACTGGGCTGGGGCCGGGCACAGGGTCAGGGGAGCCGCGTTGGTGCCCCCAGCATTGACACCAGGATGGAAGTAAGGGCGCACGGTCCCAGAGAAGGAGTCGGTGAAAGTGAAGAGATGGGACCTGTCGGTCACATTGTAAAATGAGACCTCGCCCCGCTCGTAGTCCAGGAAAACACCCACCCGCCTGGGCCGCACACTCACGGGGAGGGGGGTTGGGGGGGAGGTGCAGGCCCCGTATCCTCCATCCCGCAGCCACACGGCCCAGTACCCATTGCGAGGTGCAAGTGTGACCCTCCCCTTCCTGTGCACAGACTCCCTGCACAGGCCCTGGGCCCAGCACATCTTGTCTCCCGCCTCCACCTCCCAGTAGCGCCTCCCGCCCCTGAACCCCTCTGCGCCCAGGACACAGACACAAGCATCAAATCTCTCGGGGGTGTCGGGCACATCCTGTCGGGTGTCTCCGAGTCTCACACATTTCCGAACCTCAGACAGGACGAGGTGGGGATGAGCTGTCCTTGGGTCCAGAGTCACGTCCGCTGGGGAGAGAATTGCGGGTCCGGGTGGGGGCAGGCGGGTCCCGAGATCACGGGGAACTCGCCGCGTCCCAGGAATCACGGGTCGGTCCCTGCTGGGAGTCACCGTCACCCCACGGGGAATGGGGGGAACAGGAAATGGGGGGAACAGGACAGGGGGATGTCCCCACCAGACAGCAGGGAGCAGAGGGGCCCATGGCAGGCTGCCCGGGGGAGGGGTGGCAGGGGGAGCGGAGGGCAGGGCCTGGGGGTCTCCGTGCTTGGGCCGAGGTCACTCGGTTTGCTGCCGACAGCAGGTGGGTGCCTGCCCCTCCACCCCAGGCTGGGCTGCTCTGCCCAGGGGGACCCCCATGTCCCCAGCCTGTGGGCACAGCACTGCAGCCAGGGCAGCCCACAGCCAGCGCCTCCCCAGAGCCAGCCCAAGGCAGGGCCCTGCATAGGGCTGGGCGCAGGGGTGGGGAGGGAAGGCGAAGGGCAGGGGGGCACTGACGGGGGCACTAAGCACCGGAGAACAGGGCCCATTGCTGGTGAGTCTGGGGCAGTTGAGCGGGGAGGGTGCATTTCCCCACTGACTGCCACAAACCTCTGGGCTCAGCTCACAAGAGACATGTCCCAGGCCCCCCCAGCTTGTGTCTGCTCTAGGGGTCTCCACTGGAGGACCTGCACTGGGACAAGGACACCCCATGTACAGGGGACCTGGGACACTGCTGGGACCGGGGCCATCTGCCCCCAGAGTACTGCGCAATCCCAGGCCCGGGGGCCCAGTTGCCGCACTGGCCCCCTCCGTCGTGCCAGAAGCTGCACATCCAGATGCAGTTTCCAAACACACGGGAGTGACCTAGGGGCAGAAATTCCAATGGCTCCCAACAGTACCGGGGCTCCGGGGCCACGTGGAGCCGTTGGAAATGCAGCCCTGGGAACAGCCGGAGACTCCTGCAGCGCTTGTGCAGGGGGGGCTGGGGAGGACGAGCAGCCTGGGACGGGGTCTGCTCAGAGCACCGGTGTGAACGGACCTGCCCCTCCTCTGTCCCCAGACCTGCTGTGACATTTGCCCACTGGAGGACATTGGCTCTGCTCGAACCCAACACCCCTGCTGAAAACAGAGACAGCTCCAGCCCCACTTCTCCTCCCAGAGGGATTTGTCCCCTGTTGTGAGTCACACAGCTCCCCTCCAGCCATGCCCAGGCCCCCCGGCATATACAGTGCTGGCACGGACTGGCTCACAGCCCCGGGGACCATGTGTGCTCTCCACCCCCGGCGCCCTGCAGCTCCTGCTTGCTCAACAACCAGCCGGGATCAGGGCAGGGCTGGGGGATCCCTGCAGG
Organism: Crocodylus siamensis; assembly: GCF_052110815.1. Taxonomy (NCBI): domain Eukaryota; kingdom Metazoa; phylum Chordata; order Crocodylia; family Crocodylidae; genus Crocodylus; species Crocodylus siamensis. Next base: position 420,275,424 of record NC_143395.1, on the reverse strand, counting down.
GTGGGAGGTCTCACACCCTGGTCCGGGTGCAGCCTGGCCCAGTGTGGGCCATCCCCATGGTCAGTCTTGTCCAGGCTCATGTGTCCTACAAGAGATGATGACAGACTGGGCTTGTGCACCCAAGACTCTCAGACATGGGCTGAGGAGACGGCTGCAGGACTGCGGAGGCTCTCTGCCAACACGGCAGTCACATCCCCCTGTGCTGTGTGTGCTACATCCCCAGTGCGCCCAGCACGGCTCTTGCTGCTGCCAGTGACCCTGCCATGTGCTGCGGTGTACCTCTGAATTTCCTTAACATTTCCATTATGCCTGGGATGCTGCACGGGGTCTTCACTTCTGTAGAAACAGCTTTTGCTTCCTGAAGCTTCACATCCTTGCTCCTAAGAGGAACATATCCCCCATCATTGCTCAGCCCAGCTCTTCCACATGGATATTCGTGCCACAGCCCAAGCAGGAATCTCCTGGGAGGGGGAAGGGGAAGATACCGCACCTGTCCAAGGTCCTTTTCACATCCTAGAAAGGGAAACATGAGGGTAACAGTGATTATTTCCTTGCTGGGTGAAACCATCTGCATCCAAGTTCAGTGAGTTTATGACTTGTCTGTTCGATGGGCATCCATTTCTTCACTCTCTGAAAATCCCTAAGTCTGCCTCTGCCTGGTGCACTTGGATGCAGCCAAGGGGCGATGAACCATTTCTCTGCTGTCGCCTCTGTCTCAGCATTACATTACTCTGAACATTTGCACGGCGACCTCCAGATGTGCTTTCCTGTCCATTTTTGCTGCTGACAGAAATGATTAAAAAAACCCCCAAACCCTGTGTTTTACTGGAAGAGGCAGCATGTTAGTTTGACCTTGCTCGACAGCATCTGTATAGATCATGCACTTCAGCAAGGCTTTTTGGTGCTTTAATATAAAGCAGATTCAATCAATTATTAGAGATAAGCTCCAAAAAAACCCCATTGAAGCCCCCAGTCTATGACGACATTGGGAAGCCAGGTCCAACTAATGTGACACCGCGTCTGGGGACGCGCTGGGTTCAGTGCGGGGACACACTGGACTTACAGTACAGCCCTTTTTATCCTCATGTCTGCAAGAAGCCTTCATGACTAATAACCTGGCACTTCTCCCAAATCAGAATTTCCTCCCAGGACAAACTGGTAGATCTCCAGACTGATGGAAAGTCTCACCTGAGTCTTGGCCCAGTCTCCACCAGGTCTGGGGGCCAGGCCGAAGGGTGCTTTGTGCCAGACGGCAGCAGCATTGGGGGCCGCATCAGCAGCGCACGCTCACCTTCAGCAGCTCAGCAGGGGTCTGCCTGCTCTTCTCCTCTATCCCCGAGATCAGCTTGCGCAGGGAGGCGCTTTGCCGGGAGAGTTGGGCTACGTTGGCCTCCAGGCGCCGCAGCGTCTCCCTCTCCTCCTCCTCCAGGCTCTGCAGGAGCCGCTGCTCCTCCTGGCTCACAAAGCGACGCAGCTTCTCGCACTCAGACTTGATGCTCTCTCTCTGTCGCTTTACCTTGTTCTTCCAGGACAAGCAGCAAAAACCAGTGTGAGCTGCCATCTCCACTTCCAGCTTTGCATTGGCAGAGGGAAGGCATGAACTCAGGGTGTGCAGCCCTTTGTCAGTAGGTAGACTGTCACCGGATATATGATACACACATTACATATAGTGATGCACTCTCTAGAGAAAGGATCACACAATACTTTCAGCCCATAGCAAAAGGGCTGCTATCCAAAGCAGAGATTTAGGATCTGGGGCCTCTGTAAAGGCTCTGGGGCTTGCAGCAAAACCCAGTGGGCCACGGGTCATCTCTGGCTGATCTGTTGATGTCCGTGCTTTTGTGCCAGGCCTGGGTCAAGACAGGCAGGAGGTGCGTCATGCAAAGCACTTGGAGCCTGTGTTGGCCAAGGGAGATGGGTGGGAAGGACCCCAAGACAGCCACCTTCGCCATCAGGAGCTCTCTACATAGGAGACAGGCTCCTCTGCCAGGGCTTTTCCCTTCCAGGTGGGGAAAGTGGAAGATCCTTAAATGACAGCCCAAGAACCAGGAAAAGCACAGAAGAGACATGTGAGGAAGGGGCTGCAGGGTGGAAGAAGGAGCCCGCACCAGTCCCACAAACATGAACTCTGCCCCGGTGAGAGCTGCCCGGGCTGGGGAGCCTTGACGCCCCTGTGCACGGGCCCAGGGCAGGGGAACACGCACTGCCTCCCCTTGGCCCTGGGGTGGGGCACAGCAAACTCCAGAGCCCCTTTCCCTTCACGCGGGGGCACTGGGGGTGAAAGAGCACAGGGCTCCCCCTCCCCGCAGGGCAGGGTAAAGCCGAGTGCCCAGCCTGCCCTGCCCCCGGGCCCCGCAGGAAGGGCTCTGCACCACTCCTCCTCTGCCTCAGCGATGCCCATCCTGATACGAGGCTTTTAGACTTCGGAGAGCTGCTAGAGGAATCTCACAGAAACCGAAACACGCATGTGATGGAAATCCTGCTGCGGTGCCACAGCCCTGGGATAGCTGGGACAGGCAGAGACATGGGCTTCGGGGTGTGCAGAGAGTGCAGCAGCTCTGGGAGCAAACATGGCTCCAGCTTGCAAAGTGTGGCCCATTTAATGGGAGGTCAAGTATGCCGTCCAGGCCAGCAGCAGTGGCTCGGTCCCAGCCCTGGGTGAGTGGCAAGGAAGGGGTTAAGCTGCCAGCACCTCAGCCCAGTCTGGTCCCAGCTCTCCCCCAGACCGCAGCATCCCCCGATGTCGAGGAAGAGCTCCCTCCATGACACAGCCCCGCGGGGCAAATCTTGCAGCTCCCCCACCCCTCACCGCCAGCTCTGCCATGGGAACGAGCTCTCGAGGAGCACAGACTGGCACCTGCCTCCCACGCCGTGGTGGTGTCCTTCTCCGTGGCCTCCATCGCCAGGGCTCTCTCCAGCCCCTTCCTCAGAGGGTCCAGGGCCCGCTGGAGCTGCACCCGGCAGGAGAAGCATCAGCTCCTTATTCCTGACCCTGACACGTGTTGGGACAAGGAGGGCTTGATACGGGATCAGTAAATGTGCAGGGAAAGCAAGCGGCAGAAGCAGGCGTGTGGGGGGCTTGCTGGCCAGCCCCCTCCCCGCTCCTCTAGACCCCTCGTTGCAGGCGCTGGCTCAGGGGCGCTGGCACCGGGTACAAGCAGCAGCTGAAACTGCTGTGAGGGGAGAAGTCACCTCAGGGTTGCTCTGCAGACACACCTCATGAGCAGGCAAAAAACCTGCTGTTTTTTAGCAGCAAAAAATGGGGCAACATCTCCCTCCAGCACCAGCAAAGTCCAGCTGCTGCCCCTCGGCAGAAGTGCATTTCCCACAATGCCCTGCACCCACCTGCCCTGCTCCCCCACTCATCCTGATGCCTCTGCATCAAACAGGCTTGGCCAAGAAGCTCATTCAGAAACGTGCCCGAGGTGTCTGACCCTGGGGCTCGTGCCCGTCCCTGGCATGCACAGCTTCTCACTCAGCTTGGGCCAGTTTGGGAAACAGGCTTGGGTACTGCTGGGGCAGGAGGGGTGGGCGGCTGGAAGGGGGCAGGTCTGCAGCACACAGGCTTTGCCTGTTGCATTTCCTACACCGGGTCCCTCTCCAGATTTCCTCTGGTCTCCTCCAGACACTTCTTCTACAGCAGGGCCCGGCCCCTGTGACAGAGCCGGCTCATCCCTGTGCCAGGCACGAAACATTGGCAGGGCAGGGTGCGAGGGCAGACCTACTCAGGAAGCCCAGTGGGGCTGCGTGGGCACCGGAGCACCCGGAAAAAGGGTCCATGCGCTGTCGGGGACAAAGGAGCAAGTTCCCTGTTGCAGACAGTCAGCTATGGAGGCAGCCAGGTCTTACTGGTCCCCAGGAGCTCCAGTGGGCTCAAAAACAAGGATCCGGCACACACTACAACTGGTGTGGGGAATGCATGGCTGGTTTTGGAAATACTGTGCACCACACGTGGATATGCAAAGCACAAAATTAGAGAAAAAAAGCAGGACAATTAATGTAATTGGTATGAAGGATGAAGACTTGTACATTCGGGAATAACTAACTGATCTTTGGGGCACCAAGGGAGGCTGGTGAGTTCATTGATGATGAAGTGCTCAGCCACATATTAGGTGGGACTCTGGAATTCATGGATATTAATTCATTTTGGGAGGAATGAAGGGAGGCTGGTTACATCTCCTGTGGATTAAGTGAAGCGGGGATTCGGTGACAACCACTTGATCTTCTCTTGTACGAATGGGGGAGTGTTGAATTCACTGACAAGTACTTGTGATGCCATGCACCATGAGACACTGTGACTTCTGGCTTGGGGCAGCAGAGCGAGTGGCAATTGCCGACTGAGGGGTTCAGGATCCCAGGGGTAAGGCTACACATTTGGACACCTGGCCAGGAGTAGGAAGGAGCAGGATGTAGGGGTGGAAAGAGGCTTGTGAAGAGGACCGTCCTCATCCAGGTGGATCTTAGCTCTCCTCTTACCATCCTCTTATCACCTGACCTCTCTTCAATTTTCTTAACAACAAGGCATGGCAGGAAGATGTAAGGGAACTGGAGGTGGAGACCTGGACAAGAGAGATGGTGGCTGCCGCGTGCTCCTACCAGAGGATGCTTTGTCATCCCCTTACCCCCACAGTCCTTCACTTGCTTTGAGCTGCAGCATCCCACATAACATCCGCCCCCCCGCCCCACAGGCTCCTCTTAGTCTGAAACGCAGCATTTGAGACACCTGGGACTGGTCAGTTAATTCAAGCAGTGAGTGCTGGCATCTAGTCTAATGAACTGTAGTCCAGAGATTTTTTTTCTGGGAAAGGGAGAGAAAAGCATTCCCAACTCTGGAGTAATGTGGATTTGGAGGCTCTGGCATGCATGCTCTATGATCAGCCAAAACCTTTCCCGAAGGACAATCCCGAGGCCTGGAAACTGATTCCTTAAAGCTCAGCACTCCTGCAGTTATCCTCTGTTACTTGCTACAGGAAAAGCTCTTTTATCTTTATTCTGCCTTTCTAAACCAAGTTGTGTCATAGTCTGAGCTGCATTGTATGGAGCAGATACTATCAGTCCTCTGCGTTGCCCTGTTCAGTTTGTTCTGGGGCTGAGCTGAGTTGAAAAGCCAGGGACTGCCCACCCTGGGCCAGGGATCCCAGGGGCTGGGACACACGGCAAGACAGGGCCAAGGGGCCCAGAGACATGACACAAAGAGTGCTGAGGCCAAGAAAGTTGTGGGACTCAGCGCAGGACATGCCCCGAGGGCAGCTATGACACCCTGTAGTAACCACCTTAGACCAGCCCTGTTAGCTAACTTTGCTAGGCTTGCTAAGGTGGGCTTAGCTTTTCTTTTCCTCCTGTAGGAAGGAAGCACCCCGAAATCCCACAGTGGGTTAAGCAACCCAAGGTCTGCAGGGTCTGTGCACCCTGGGTGGCGCAGAGCCCTACGAAAGACCCAAGTCCGGGTGGTAGCAGCGGTTACCCAGGCTTGTGATTGGGCTCCAGGAAGGGGGTTGACTGGACTTAGGTGTCACAGGAGTGACACTGAGAGCATGGTTTTTGGCCAGGAGCAGTGAGGTGGGAGGCTTAGCACAGGAGCAACCCAGACTGGCCCTCCACCGTTAACTAATTTTATCTCTTGGGCCAAATCAGTTCTCAATTCTGTCAGCGAAGCAGAGCTCAATCACTCCAGTCTGTGCTGCACGACCACGGGCAAGTACCCTCCCTTGCGGACACTTCAGCTTGGGACTTCAGATACTGCCCGGTACATGGCAGGCATCCTCTGTGCAAGCCACAAACCCAGAGGCCTTGGAGCCCAGATGCCCACTAATTTCACTCCACCAAAAGGCTGAAGGAGCAAGCTAAAGGGAAGCCCAAGAGCCCTATGTGCAGGCGCAAGCTCCCAAGTTTCGCCTTCCCTCGGCCATATGGGTGCAAAAGCAAGTTAGGGAGGAGCCTCCCATTTCCATAAAGTGGGCCTTAAGCCCCAACACCCCGACAGGTACTAAGCCACGGCAGGAGAACAGACATCCCCAGGGACACTGAAGGAAAACTGCATGCTTGGACCCAAACACACGATGTTGCCCCTGCCAGGTAAAGTGGGGTTTTTTTTTTTTGAAACATTTTATTAGAAAAACTGACACTATCAAACACATGAAGAAAAGCAACAAGGAAACCAAACCCACTTGAGGTTTCACAAGGTTGATACATACTCACTTTCACAAAATTGCATAACATTCACAGAAGAAACAATACCACTTTGACTTACTGAACACCCCATGTAGAAATCATTTAACTTGCTTCTTATATAATTCCAAGTTCCCTCACCCACTGTTGGAGCCCCTTAGCCATTTTATCCGAGGGGGGGGAAAAAACAGGCACTATTAAACACATTGTGGAACCAGGATCCCACCTGAAGCATCACAAAATTAATACTAATACAGTGTCAAGTATTACATAATATTCACATATTCAATGTCGCATTCGACCTGCTGAAAATGCCATTCAGGGAACAACTTATCCATTGTTCTGATAT
>NC_143395.1:420185547-420268807 GCF_052110815.1 Crocodylus siamensis | reverse complement strand
GGGGTGTTGGGGCTCAAAGCCCACTTTATGGAAATGGGAGGCTCCTCCCTAACTTGCTTCTGCAAACATATGGCCGAGGACAGGCAAAACTTGGGGGCATCCAAACCCCAAGCCTCCGGGCTTGCACCTGCACATAGGCTGCCTGTCAGAAGACTTTGGAAATACCTGTGTCCCCTGGTGGGGGTGGAGGACGTGTGCCCATTGTAGGGCCACGTACGGTTCTGGACTGACTCATGGATTTGCACTTGATTTGGCTGATTTGGCGTGGAACGTGAAAAATGGCTTTAAACAAACAAACAGAACAAAACTCACTGGCAGGAGAGATTTCAAAGATTTCATAGATTTCATAGACATTAGGGCTGGAAGGGACCTCAGGAGATCATTGAGTCCAGCCCCTTGCCCAAAGGGCAGGAAGTCAGCTGGGGTCATAGGATCCCAGCAAGATAAGCATCCAATTTACTCTTGAAGGTGTTCAATGTAGGTGCTTGAACCACCTCCGCTGGCAGGCTGTTCCAGACCTTGGGGGCTCGGACAGGAAAGAAATTCTTCCTTATGTCCAGCCTGAAACGGTCTTGCAGGAGTTTGTGACCGTTCGACCTTGTCATCCCTTGGGGCGCTCTGGTGAACAGACGTTCCCCCAGATCCTGGTGGTCACCCCTGAGAAACTTCTAGGTGGCCATCAGATCACCCCTGAGCCTGCGCTTTTCCAGGCTAAAGAGCCCCATGGCTCTCAGCCTGTCGTCGTAAGGTCTGTTTTCCTGACCTCTGATCATGCGCGTGGCTCTCCTCTGGACTCTCTCAAGCTTCTCCACATCCTTTTTGAATTGTGGAGCCCAAAACTGGGCGCAGGACTCCAGCTCCGGCTTCACCGAGGCCGAGTACAAGGGGAGAATGACGTCCCGGGATTTGGTCGAGAAGCATCTATGGATGCACGCCAGCATTTTGGTCGCCTTACTAGCCGCAGCATCGCATTGCGGGCTCATGTTCATCTTGTGGTCAATGATGACCCCCAAGTCTCTTTCTTCTGTAGTGCTAGCCAGCGTAGCACTGCCAAGACTGTAAGGGTGCTGCAGGTTTTTCCTCCCAAAGTGGAGAACCTTGCATTTTTCGGTGTTAAACACCATCAGGTTCTCGTCTGCCCATTTGCTGAGCTTGTCCAGGTCAGCCTGGATCACCCGCCTATCTTCTGGCGTGGATGCTTTGCCCCAAAGTTTGGTGTCATCGGCGAACTTGGCCAGTCCACTCCTGACTCCAATGTCCACATCGTTAATGAAGATGTTGAACAGGATGGGTCCCAGGACAGAGCCTTGAGGGACCCCACTGGTCACAGGGCACCACGATGAGTGACTGCCATCAATCACAACCCTCTGGGTCCGACCACAAAGCCAATTTCCCAGCCAGCGGATCGTGGTGGAGCCAAGGCCACAACTGGGCAGTTTGGCCAAGAGGTGATCATGGGATACCAGATCAAAAGCTTTTTTGAAGTCAAGATATATGACATCAATCTCTTCTCCCTTGTCCAGGTGATAGGTCACCTGGTCACAGAAGGAAATGAGATTGGTCAAACAAGACCTACCTGCAACAAACCCGTGCTGGCTGTCCCTTAAGATGTTAGCCTGGGCCAGTCCCTCAAGGATGGCCTCCTTAATAAACTTTTCTAAGATCTTCCCCAGGATAGAAGTCAGGCTAATGGGCCTGTAGTTAGCCGGATCCACTCTCCTCCCTTTCTTGAAGATCGGCACCACATTGGCCTTCTTCCAGTCTTCGGGCACTACACCAGAGCGCCAGGAGCTCTCGAAGACCCGTGCCAGGGGCTGGGCTATGACGCTCGCCAGCTCCTTGAGTACCCTGGGGTGCAGGTTGTCAGGGCCGGCTGACTTGAAGGTATCCAGCTTCTCAAGGTGTTCCTTCACGAGGTCAGCATTGATGGAGGGTAGGGGATCCCCCTCACCCGGATCTCCCTGTCCCATAGCAGGCATGGGCATCCCGTGTGACTGATGAAAGACTGACGCAAAGTACCTATTTAATAGGTTGGCTTTTTCCTGGGCGTCAGTTGTCAGTTGCCCCATCTGGTTTAGCAGGGGTCCAACATTGCCCTTGCTTTTCCTCCGGCTCCCCACATATCTGAAAAAGGACTTTTTGTTGTCCTTGATGCCTGAAGCTAGTTGGAGTTCAGTTGCAGCCTTGGCTTTCCTGGTTTGCTCCCTGCAGGACCAGACCAGTGCAGAATAATCCTCCTTGGAGGTGAATCCCGTCCTCCATCCTTTGTAGGCTTTCTTTCTAGCCACAGTAGGTCCGCTAGGTCCCTGGAGAGCCAGGGGGCTGCTGTGCCTTCTTGCTGCCTTTCCTCCGTGTTGGAATAGATTTAGCTTGTGCACTGAGGATCGCTTCCTTGAGAAGCAACCACTCTTCTTGAACTCCCATCTCCCTGGGGTCATGGTCCCTGAGGGCCTGACCGACTAGCCTCTTGAGCTTGTCAAAGTCGGCTTTTCTGAAGTCAAGGACTTCTGTGTTGCTGACTGACTTGCCAGCTTTACGGCGGATGGTGAAGGTGATCAGCTCGTGGTCGCTGTCACCCAACTTCCCATCAATCACTAGGTCGCCGATTAGGTCGTCCCCCGTAGCCAGTACCAGGTCGAGCAGCGCTTTGCCTCTCGTTGGCCCATAGACTTCTTGAGTCAGGTAGAGGTCATCCACGCACGAGAGAAAGCTTTGCGACCGCTCGGATTTAGCTGAGTGATCTTCCCACGAGATGTCCGGGTAATTGAAGTCACCCATGACAACCAAGGTCCTGGAGCGAGCGGCCTCAGTCAGTTCCCGGGCGAACTCCTGGTCAAGCTCGGGACTTTGAGTGGGAGGTCTGTAGTAGACTCCCACCGTTGTGTCCCCTGTGCCGAATTCCCCACGAATTTTTACCCAGAGGGTCTCTAGCTGTCCATGCCGGTCGCCAACATCAGCTTGCAGGGACATGAAGCTTTCCTTCACATAGAGAGCTACACCCCCGCCCCTTTTGTCAACACGATCCCTCCTGTACAGGGTATAGCCCTCTATCCCCGTGGTCCTGTCATGGGTGGAGTCCCACCAGGTCTCCGTTATCCCAATGACATCATATTTCTTTGCACTGAGCAGGAGGACGAGCTCGTCCTGCTTGTTGCCCAGGCTCCTGGCATTAGTGTACAGGCAGGCAAGTGTGCCCTTGGGGGCTCTTGCCTTGCCCACAGATTGTGCCACGGCTGGGGCAGGGGTGGGCTCCCTTAAGTGCCTTGGTCCGCTGGCTTTGCAAGGGCCGTTCAGCGGGCCAGCAGGGGCAGTCGTCCCCCCGTCCCCCAGCGGGCTTAGTTTAAAGCCCGGTGGAGCAGGTCAGCCAGCCTGGCTGAGAAGAGCCTCCTCCCCAGGGGAGAGAGGTGGAGGCCATCTCTTCCCAGCAGCTCGCTGCCTCTCTCGCCAAAGAGCGGGCTGTGGTCATGGAAGCCAAAGCCTTCCCGATGACACCAGCGCCGCAGTCTTTGGTTCACCGCGTGGATCCTCCTCTCCCTCCTCAGCCCATAGCCCGAGCCTGGGAGGAGCGACGAAAACACCACCTGAGCTCCCAGACCCCTAAGCCCCGCTCCCAACTCCCTGTAGCGCCTCATGACCTGGCTGGGGGTGCTCCGAGCCGTGTCATTGGTGCCCACGTGAATAAGGAGCATGGGGTAGGGGTCTGTGGGCCGGAGGAGCTGCGGGATCCTCTCCGCAATGTCTCGGATGCGGGCCCCCGGGAAGCAGCAGACTTCCCGGGCTAAGGGGTCGGGGCGGCAGATTGCCCCCTCAGTGCCCGCAGGACGGGGTCTCCCACAACAAACACCTTACGCTTTGTCTTGGGGAGAGCGGGGCCAGATACCATGACTGGTTTCGGCTCGGGTGGTTGTACTTACCAGGAAGGGCAATCCCCCTCTCCTCGGTCTTGAATGACTTATAGCAGTTGAGTTGAAGGTCTACTGCTTGCGCTGCAGGCAAGCTGACCCCTGAGAGAGTCTGCAAATGCCTCCCGATGCAGGATCTTGGCTACAAGACTTATTATGTTCATAGGGTCCAGCTCTTGGGCTTCCCTTTAGCTTGCTCCTTCAGCCTTTTGGTGGAGTGAAATTAGTGGGCATCTGGGCTCCGAGGCCTCTGGGCTTGTGGCTTGCACAGAGGATGCCTGCCATGTACCGGGCAGTACCTGAAGTCCCAAGCTGAAGTGTCTGCAAGGGAGGGTACTTGCCGGTGGTCGTGCAGCACAGACTTGAGTGATTGAGCTCTGCTTCGCTGACAGAATTCAGAACTGATTTGGCCCAAGAGATAAAATTAGTTAACGGCGGCGGGCCAGTCTGGGTTGCTCCTGTGCTGAGCCTCCCACCTCACTGCTCCTGGCCAAAAACCATGCTCTGAGTGTCTCCCCTGCGGCACCTAAGTCCAGTCAACCCCCTTCCTGGAGCCCAGTCACAAGCCTGGGGTAACCGCTGTTACCCCCGGACTCGGGTCTTTGGTAGGGCTCTGCGCCACCCAGGGTGCACAGACCCTGCAGACCTTGGGGTTGCTTAACCCACTGTGGGATTTCGGGGTGCTTCCTTCCTAGAGGAGAAAAAGAAAAGCTAAACCCACCTTAGCAAGCCTAGCAAAGTTAGCTAACAGGTCTGGTCTAAGGTGGTTACTACAGGGTGTCATAGCTGCCCTCGGGGCATGTCCTGCGCTGAGTCCCACAACTTTCTTGGCCTCAGCCCTCTTTGTGTCATGTCTCTGGGCCCCTTGGCCCTGTCTTGCCGTGTGTCCCAGCCCCTGGGATCCCTGGCCCAGGGTGGGCAATCCCTGGCCTTTGAACTCAGCTCAGCCCCCAGAACAAACTGAACAGGGCAACGCAGAGGGCTGATAGTATTTTCTCCATACAATGCAGCTCAGAATATGACACAACTTGGGTTTCAAAGGCAGAATAAAGATAAAAGAGCTTTTCCTGTAGCAAGTAACAGAGGAGCAGCAGCCTGGGAGCAGAAACTGCTCCCTCTTCTGCTCCAGTGCAGATCTGACTTTCACTTCTGCTCAGCAGAAACTCTTCTCACCACATTTCTCACATGTAATGCACACTACGATTTCCAGCCGCTGGTTTTGAGGGGAAAGGCTGTGTTGTATGTGAAAAAGTATGGTCATTTTCTAGATTAAATGAAGTGTTTCATAGAGTCTCATGGGATATAACTGGCCAGACTGGAGGGGACAGGGGTCATGGCTGCGCTGTGCGGCAGCTCAGGAGCTGTCTCGGAGGGAGACGGCAGCACGGTCCGTGTAGGTGGGAGCGATGTGTCTGGAGCAGGAGGCGCCGGGAGGGCCCTGGGGTGTGCAGGGCAGGGGCCTGATCCTGTTCAACAATCCTGTCTGTGAGCTTGTTGCTGGACTGGAACCGGGCTCAGAAAGTCTGTGGTTGACACTGAGTTGGGAGGTGTTGCCAATGGGCCCAGATTCACGCTGAATGGCTGCAGGAGTGCTGAGCTTTAAGGAATCAGTCTCCATGCCCCGGGATTGTCCTTCGGGAAAGGTTTTGGCTGATCATAGAGCATGGATGCCAGAGCCTCCAAATCCACATTACTCCAGAGTTGGGAATGCTTTTCTCTCTCTTTCCCAGAAAAAAATCTCCTCTGGACTACATTCCCCTAGACTACATGCCAGCACTCACTGCTTGAATTAACTGACCAGTCCCAGGTGTCTCAAATGCTGCATTTCAGCCTAAGAAATGCCTGCAGGATCGGGGGGTGGGTGTTATGTGGGATGCTGCAGGTCAAAGCAAGTGAAGGACTGTGGGGGTAATGGGATGACAAAGCATCCTCTGGTACGAGCATGCGGCAGCCACCACCTCTCGTCCAGGTCTCCACCTTCAGTTCCCTTACATCTCCCTGCCATGCCTTGTTGTTAAGAAAATTGAAGAGAGGTCAGATGATAAGATCCACTTGGATGAGGACAGTCCTCTTCACAAGCCTCTTTCCACCCCTACATCCTGCTCCTTCCTACTCCTGGCCAAGTGTCCAAATGTGTAGCCTTACCCCGGGGATCCTGAACCCCTCACTCGGCAGTTGCCACTTGCTCTGCTGTCCCAAGCCAGAAGTCACAGTGTCTCCTGGTGCACGGCACCACAAGTATTTATCAGTGAATTCAGCACTCCCCCATTCGTACAAGAGAAGATCAAGTGGTTGTCACCGAATCCCCCTGCTTCACTTAATCCACAGGAGGTTAATTCACGATTAGTCACCAGCCTCCCTTGATTCCACCCAAAATGAATTAATATCCATGAATTCCAGAGTCCCACCTAATATGTGGGTGAGCACTTCATCATCAGTGAATTCACCAGCCTCCCTTGGTGCACCAAAGATCAGTTAGTTATTCCTGAATATATAAGGCTTCATCCTTCATACCAATTACATTAATTGTCCTGCTTTTTTTCTCTACTTTTGTGCTGTGCATCTCCACATGTGGTGCACAGCATTTCTAAAACTAGCTGTGCATTCCCCACACCAGTTGTGGTGTGTGCTGGGTGCTTGTTTTTGAGCCCACTGGAGCTCTTGAGGACCATTAAGAGCTGGCTGCCTCCACGTATAACTGTGTGCAACAGGGAACCTGCTCCTTTGTCCCCGACAGCGCATGGACCCTTTTTCCGGGTGCTCCGGTGCCCACGCAGCCCCACTGGGCTTTCTGAGTAGGTCTGCCCTTGCACCCTGCCCTGCCAATGTTTCGTGCCTGGCACAGGGATGGGAGCCAGCTCTGTGACAGGGGCCGGGCCCTGGTGTGGAACAAGTGTCCAGAGGAGACCGGAGGAAATCTGGAGAGGGACCAGGTGTAGGAAATGCAACAGGGCCTTGGCCCAGGGCAAAGCCTGTGTGCTGCAGACCTGCCCCCTTCCAGCCGCCCACCCCTCCTGCCCCAGCAGTAACCCCAAGCCTGTTTCCCAAACTGGCCCAAGCTGAGTGAGAAGCTGTGCATGCCAGGGACGGGCACGAGCCCCAGGGTCAGACACCTCGGGCACGTTTCTGAATCAGCTGCTCCTTGTACCCGGTGCCAGCGCCCCTGAGCCAGCGCCTGCAACGAGGGGTCGAGAGGAGCGGGGAGGGGGCTGGCCAGGAAGCCCCCCACATGGCTGCTTCCGCCGCTTGCTTTCCCTGCACATTTACTGATCCTGTATCAAGCCCTCCTTGTCCCGACACATGTCAGGGCCTGGAATAAGGATCTGATGCTTCTCCTGCCAGGTGCAGCTCCAGCGGGCCCTGGGCCCTCTGAGGAAGGGGCTGGAGAGAGCCCTGGCGATGGAGGCCAAGGAGAAGGTTTGTCCTTTGTAGCCAGGTTAGGCTGGAGTAAATGGAATTGCCTCTTCCTGGATCCGTATTGAAATGCAAAGTGCCCCGCCACATCCTTCTTGTGAGCTTTCAAGTGCGGAGTTGCTCAGTTTATCCCCAGCAGCCAAATGTATTTCTTTTCTTGTCTTTTCCCAGGCTGGGAGGTGTTTGGTGCCTGGCCTGGTAAAAATCACCCAGAAGCAGCGCAGGGCTTCAGCAGTGATGTCTTGAAACTGATGCAAAAATGCTGCGGTTCGTGTCTCGGGAGGCGAAGAACTCTTAGACACACTATTAGCAACACAAAAGGTATATTTGCAAATAGGGTCAGAGTGAAGACAAAAGACCACACTCTGCCCGTGAGGAAAACTCTCAGCTGGGTTTTATCCCTTCCCTCTTGGGCACGTGTGCAGAAGCAGGAACTCTTACAACTCATTTCTGGTTCATACAAACATATATGAAATGACGTCACGTCATCCGTCGCATGTGCATTATAATTAACTACTTAAGTATGCGGGGCGGATAGGCTTATATGCATTAGCTAATTACACATGCTTAGAAAAGCTCTCCAGGTTACCAAAAGTTCAAACCCCCGCCTTTCCCAAGGACACAGTCAATTAAATCACAGCCTTTGTAGTTTACAAGAGTAGAGGCAGAGGAGTTTGAAGGTATGTGTGATTTAGTGTTACAAAGAGATAGTAAATTAGCGAGATGTCCTTGGTGGTGTTTCTTCTTATCAGGTACGAAATACAAACTGTGCAGCTTTAACAACACTCTATTCATTATGCATGTCTAATAATTTTTCTAACAAAACCACGGCGAGCAGCGTGAGAAGGGCGCACCACGGCGCTCGCTGCAGAGGCCTGCGCCGCTCTCCTGCGCCAGGGCGAGCCGCCGCTCTCCAAAGAGCCTCCTGCCGGGAGGGATTCAGTAGCCAAGATGTACTGAGCACGGGGCCAGATAACGAGGGACCCTCATCTAAATGCACCCAGCAGTGAGGGATGTCGGCTACACCACAAATAAAAAATGTTTTCGATCTCTGAGCCTTCAAGAGGCCGAGAAGCGATGTCCCCGCACACTCACCGTGGGTTTAATTGGTGCAGGGCTCTTTTCCACCCCCCAGAAGGGCTGAGAAATGACGGTTGAAAGGAAACTGGTTTTAGGAACTGAGGGATTTACTGGTGGAGGTGGGTGTGTGGCGGTCTGGATAGGAGCCTGGTTTAATGATTGGCAGTGGATGTGGGCAACTGGTTTTATTAGGGCTGTATCGATAAAGATTTTGGGGCCGATACGGATGGCCGATACCAAAGCGGGCAATACGGATCTGCTGGCTGGTCTGCAGCCCGGCAGCTGGGACCGCAGCGTCTGGCTGGTCAGTGTTGGGGGAAGGTGTCTGGGGGCAGATCGAGGGAGGGGGGAGTAGGGCAGGGGCAGGGGCAGGGGCAGGGGCAGGCGCTGCCCAGCCAGGGCAGGACAGGGTGCGGCTCGTCCACAGGGCACAGGGGAGGGGGCGGCTTCTGTGCTGTATGCACCCCCGGGGGAGGGGCTGGGGGTATGTGCCCCCCAGATCTGTGCATGGGGCGAGGGCAGGCTGGGGGCAGAGCCGGGGGCTGTGTCAGCCTTTCTCTGGTGGGGGGCTGGGGTGGGGCTGTGCTTGGGGCAGGCGCTGGTAGCACCGGGACAGGGGTGTATGGATGGGGCCGCAGCCACCCGAAATCTGCGGTAGCCTCCTTATACCCCGCCCCCCCCGCAGCGCTGCTACCCGTCCCACCCCTCCTACTCTGAGCCAGCCCGGGCCCAGCCCTGCCCCCAGGAAGAGACCAGCACAGCCCAGCCTGCCCCCGCCCCGTGTACAGACTGGGGGCACATGGCCCCCATGCCTCTCCCGGGGGTGCGTACCTCCCCCTCGCGCCCCCCGGATGAGGCACTCGCGGCTCCGTTCTGTGCTGCACCGTGCCCCACCTGGGCAGCGCCTGCCCCCGGCCCTGCTCCTGCCCCAGCCCTGGTCCCCCCCTCACGCTGGGGGCCTCGATCTGCTCCCCCCAGCACACCCGTTCCTCACCCCGTGCGGGTTACAGAAGAGACCGAGTCCTGCGCCGTGCTCCCTACGAGCAAACCCAGCGCGCCCTGCTGTGATCTGATGCCACGAATCCCGTCCAGGGGAAGGCGTAGCCGCTCGTGTCGCTGCTCCTCTGCAAAGATGTCAGAGATTTCAAACCTCCAGCAATATTTCTGCACGGACAACCAGGGGCTTTCAGCTAACCACACCTTTGTGGCAGATGTAAAGGCCATTTCCTTCAGCCAGGAAGGTGATGATGAGCATCCTGTTTAATTAAGTTTCCAGCCATCAGGCAGAGTTTCCTTGTGCCTGAAGAAGGGTGTTTGTGCCTCAGTGCTGGCAAGGAACAATTTCTCTAGCTATCTAGTTGGTGTAATAGGAGATATCACACCTGCCCAAGGAACCGGGCCTGCCCACGTCCTCAGCCCAACACGGCTGCAGCCAACCCCCCTCTCCAGCCGTGGCGCTCAGGAGAAAAGCTGCCGGAGGAGAGAAGTCAGAGCAGCCCCGCGTGGCCGTGACTCGGTCGGGGGTCAGCCGTGGGGCAGATGAGGGCTGTGGGTTGCACATGGAGATGAGGACCGATTCGATTGCTTCTGTTCGGGGCAATCTGGATTTATTCTAGCAGCTCAATCGTTTGCCGTCGCGCTGGCTGCGCGGCTGTTACTGCCGAACTTTCCTGGTGCCGACGCCTTCCGGAGCCGAAGCCGCAGGAAGGGCTTGCTAGCAATGAGGGGGATTAAACACGGGCACAGAGAGGTTGTGAAGTCTGTCTGGGGAGGGGTCGCCGTGGAGGTCACACAGACATTTGTGGGGCACGGTTCCCACTGGCCTGATCCTGCCCTGAGCAGGAGATAGACGAACTGACCTCCCGCGTCCCTTTTAGCCTCTTTTTCCTACAAGTCTGTGACTAGCTCCAAGTTCGTAGCTGCCCTGTGCATGCATCGGTGTGTTGACTCTGAATCCTAACGAGGGCGGCTCATATCAAGGTGGTTAACTGGATGACCCTTGATCTTACTAGCAGACATGTCAAACCAGGCGGCTTCTCCCACAGTCCGGAGTTGGCTTTTCCAGGCCTCCCAGGGGTTTCACTCCAGCAGACATGTCTGCAATGCAGCTGTGTCCTCCGTGCACAATTTGGCAGCTGTTTCTAAATCGATAATTATGGGGCACTGTACAATTACCTTTTACATAATTAAACAACACAATGGATGCTGTATTGTTCAATGCCACATTTCATTCAGTAATCCCTTTCAGCCTAATCGTGGGCCACTGCAGACAGAAAAGATCTGCTCGTTGTAGGTCTCGTCCGCTCTCAATCAGTCTTTCTCCACATACGAGTGCAACACCTGTACGCTGTTATATTCTCATGTCAGCTCTTCTTCCAAGTGGTCTGAACTTTAAAACAAGAAAACAATCCCACCCTGTGCCCTCCCAGGAGTCGTTGTGCGCTCTGCTCCCATCGCACAGGTTTCCCTCTGAATGCAGCGTGCTCCCTGGAGCTCCTTGGGGAAGGCAGCATTGCATCTGCATGGCGTGTAACTCAGCTGTGGCAGCAACGTACAGAGAAACAAAGTACAGAAATGTGCTCTTCATGGCAATATTTTGTGTGGCACAAGGGAGATTTTGGGGGAAGCCTTTCAAAGAGTGGTGTTCAAATGAGCCTGTCCTCTATAGAGCACTCTCGCTTTAATGTCTTTTTCTTCCTGTCTTTATTTCTAACCCTGTGCTCCTTTAAATTCATCTCTTCCCCTCTCTTTAATCACACTCTTTCCCATTCTCCTCACAGAACAAGCAAGAGCAACAAATCCAGTTTTTGAGTATTGGGGTGTAACATATGAGCAACGGTACACACCTCCTCCTCCTCCTCCCCTCCACATCTGCCTTGTCTTTTTTGGCGGAAAGCTCCTGGGGCCTTTCCCCTGCATCCAGACAGCCCCGAGGGTCAGGGCCGTGTGCTGAGCGGTGCCTTCAGGCTACTGGAAACGGTGCCCATGAGAAGCAGACCTGTGTGGCTGTCCCTTGAGAGATTTAAGTTTTATACTGAGTATTTAGCTGCAGTTTACCAGTCTTCCAAATATGACTCTAATTCCATTGATTTGTTTTTTCCAAATTTAGGGTGTAGGCAGTGAGTGATGCCAGGAAGGGAGCTTACATTGTCTACATGGAGAATAAACATTAAGATTTCTAAGGGAAAGTCAGTCCCCAGCTCTGTAGTTAGGTATAGAAAATCCAGAGGTCAAATGACATTCTCCACAGCCTGTTAGGTTAAATCTCAGTATAGTAGCTGAGAGCACAGGGTTAATTACTTTTGTTTTAATTTTAAGTTAGATGTAGGCATTGCTAACGTCCCTCCTGGTGTGACTAGTAATGCTGGTGGAGAAGGGAGCGCGGTGTCTCTGCTGGCAACCGTTCGAACGCGGGGGCTGTTCGTTGTCGCAGGGAGAGCGGACGGGGACAAGGTCGCATGTTGCTGGAAATGAGCCCAAATCCTCGAGATGCCTTGGAGTACGGGGACCAAGTTCAAGTGACCGGTTTCAAGATAAACATAGCCACGGAGCAGTAGATCTCTTCAGACGTGACATTAAGGTTTAGCTTCTCTCCACTGGCGAACTTTGTTTGTCGATATTTGTTATTTCTCTTCTAATGATTGATTTTAAATGCACGTGCCAGTGATGGGCTTCGGGAGAGGGAGAGCTGTTGTCCTCCCAGCGCCTGGTCCAATGCTTGCGGCGTTACGTGAGCTCGGTTGCTGCACAGAGGTCCCTTAGGAAAGCGGTGGCCCAATCCAGATGCACACGCTTTAGTCTTGGCACCACAAACTCACTTCTCATCTCCCCCAAGTATTCTGGTGTCGGTATTGTCTGTGATTACAAATGCCACGTGTGCATCGGCAGTTCATACAAACCGCTCATTTGTCTTTGTTGCAACCCCTTGCCCTTGATCAACAGCTGGGCGTGTCTTTCTCTAAGTGTCTATAGGATCTGAGACAAAAACCAAACCCCTCCTGAAGTGATAAGAAAGCTGGATGAGGGATTTGGAAAAGAAATACAGAAAGACTCTTCATCAATTCATTCTGTATTTCTGAAGCAGGGTAAAACCTTCCTGTCTGGGGACACAACGCTCGGCTGCCGTGTTGCACAGCGGGTTGTTGCACGTTCCCCGTTGAAGTCGTGTTGCTCTCGTCTCTCCCTTTTCTCTTCTCCTCTCCCGTGTGCTGAGTTGCTCTGTTCTTGTACGGGAGCTCCCTGCACCCCTGGTGGGACGGGGACATATCGATCACATGCACAAATACGCATCTAGAGCCTCCAAATTGTTGCGTAGAGCTGGGGCCATGCTGAGCTCGGACCTCTCCCCAGGACAGACCCTTGGCTGACTTCAGTTCAGTGCAGGGAAGCACTGACAACGTCTCTCAGCTGAGGCTCTGCCCCTTCAGGGTAGAGGATCCTCTGTCATTTCCTGATCTTGTCTGGAGGGAAAATGCTTGACAACTGGTTTTCAGATTGGGCAGGTGCCCAGGGCTTCTCTGGGAAGGCTTACACTGCAGTATAAGGTAAGCCATCGAAGGAATTGCTCCTTGTTGCATAAAACACAACCGACTGAGCACATGTCTGAGGACAAGTCTCGTGTTGCACGCTTGGTGCTGGTTAACACATAACAGATGAGGATGTTTCCCAGCGTTCACTGCCGCCTCCTTTCTAAGTCTGGAAAATATGTAATAAAAGCAGCAGTATGAAATAGAAAGTGCTTTGCTGTGTAGACGTGTGCAGACTTGTTGCCAGAAATGATGGAGGATTTTTATACATCTTTCTATATGGTATAGCACCAATAATCTGTGGGGTAGGGGAGGTTGGGGCAGCCACTGTGCTGGCCCCAGCAGTGTTTCCTGGGGGAAAAGACATTTTCTGAGGGTGCCTTGAGTCGAAAGAGTCTAAAAACAGCGGAGAACCAGTGATGTGGCCTGAGAGGCAGCTAGCTGTGTTAGCGTGAAGTCGGACAGACGGCAGGATCGAGATGCCCCTCATAGACTCAGGAGGGCTCAACCCCTGGCCCATGGGCCAGATCCTGCCTGCAGGCCAAGTCACCCATCCCCACAGGTCCAGTGATTTGGTGCTGGGTGAAAGTTTGGAGGTGTTGGGAGCCCCCGGCAGTAGTAGGGGGAAGTAGGAGACTGGGGCACACGCTCTGGGCACCGACCCCAGGGGCAGGAGGGGAAAAAGTCGTAGCGGCCGCACTGCCAGGGGCACCGCTGGGGATGCTGTTCTCCCCTCCCTGCTGCCCCCCACCCCCGGCACCCTGTACCCCGGGCACTCAGGCACAGTGTGACGTGTGCTGGGCCTGGGCCGCTTGTGCCGTCCCACCCACGTGAGGCCCGTGGTGCGTGGCCCTGGACTCGCACACCAGAAAGCTTGAGCACCGCCAGACTCGCTGAATCCCAGATGCACCAGCTTTCCGGAGCAAGTGCTCAGCTCACCAGAGGGCAAGAAATGATGTGCAGAGAGCAGGTGTGCAATGCAGAGGTGTTTATTTTAAATATATAATATAAAAGGGAATGGAGGGGGGGAGGGGAAAGGGGGACAGCGCTGAGAGAGGGGAACACAGTAACCAGGTAAACCCCCGAGGGATGCAGGGATGTGGAAGTGACAGATGAGAGTTTGGAGCCGGTCCCTCCCAGCGGGGTGCTGTGCATGGGGGCTTGGGAGACGACCCCTGGGCCAGGGCAGCAGCAGGGTCCAGGCGGGAGCAGCTCCTGGGATGGAGACCCCAGCCCCCCCACCCCGGGGGCACCGAGGGGCTGGCAGTCGGGCGCGGGGGGGGGGACAGTCTGTGCCGCGGGTCGTGGCAGGGACAGGGATTGGCTCAGGGCTGGGCTGGGGCCGGGCACAGGGTCAGGGGAGCCGCGTTGGTGCCCCCAGCATTGACACCAGGACTGAAGTAAGGGCGCAGGGTCCCGGAGAAGGAGTCGGTGAAAGTGAAGAGATGGGACCTGTCGGTCACGTTGTAAAAGGAGACCTCGCCCCCCTCGTAGTCCAGGAAAACCCCCACCCGCCTGGGCCGCACGCTTATGGGGAGGGGGGTCGGGGGGGAGGTGAGGGCCTTGTATCCCCCAGCCCCCAGCCACACGACCCAGTATCCAAGGCCAGGTGTGTATGTCACCCTCCCCTTCCTGGGCACAGACTCCCTGCACACGCCCAGGGCCCAGCGCGTCTTGTCTCCCACCTCCACCTCCCAGTAGCGCCTCCCGCCCGCGAACCCCTCCGCGCCCAGGACACAGGCACAAGTGTCAAATCTCTCGGGGGTGTCGGGCACATCCTGTCGGGTGTCTCCGAGTCTCACACATTTCCGATCCGCAGACAGGACGAGTTTGGGATGAGCCGTCCCTGGGTCCAGAGTCACGTCCGCTGGGGAGAGAGTCGCGGGTCAGGGCGGGGGCAGGCGGGTCCCGAGATCACGGGGAACTCGCCGCGTCCCAGGAATCGCGGGTCGGTCCCGGCTGGGAGTCACCGTCGCCCCGCGGGGAAATGGGGGACAGGAAATGGGGGGACAGGAAAGCGGGACGTCCCCACCGGCCCCTTCCTCCCCGGGGCATTCCCGGCCTGGGCGCTGGGGTCACGAGGGGGGAGGGACATGGGGTGGGGGCAGGGCAGGCCCTGGGAGGGGGAGGGGCATGCAATGATGTCATCCCAGCAGGTCCCTGCCCTGCCCCTCCCCCACACCTAGCGGGGCTGCTCTGCCTGGGGGGCAAGGGGAGTGGGCTCCACCCCATGAGCTGGTGTCGCAGGGCTGTGGGGAAGGGGGTGGGGGGCAGGGAGGCTGCAGGGAGGGGGGAGGGGCTGGGGGACAGCAGGGAGCAGAGGGGCCCATTGCAGCCTGCCCGGGGGAGGGGGGGCAGGGGGAGCGGAGGGCAGGGCCCGGGGGTCTCTGTGCCTGGGCCGGGGTCACTCGGTTTGCTGCCGACAGCAGGTGGGTGCCTGCCCCCCCACCCCAGGCTGGGCTGCTCTGCCCCAGGGGGACCCCCATGTCCCCAGCCTGTGGGCACAGCACTGCAGCCAGGGCAGCCCACAGCCAGCGCCTCCCCAGAGCCAGCCCAGGGCAGGGCCGTGCATGGGGCTGGGCGCAGGGGTGGGGGGGAAGGGGAAGGGCAGGGGGGGCACTGACGGGGCACTAAGCACCGGAGAACAGGGCCCATTGCTGGTGAGTCTGGGGCAGTCGAGCGGGGAGGGGGCATTTCCCCACTGACTGCCCCAAACCTCTGGGCTCAGCTCACAAGAGACATGTCCCAGGCCCCCCCACCGTGTGTCTGCTCTGGGGGTCTCCACCGGAGGACCTGCACTGGGACAGGGACACGCCGTGTACACGGGCCCTGGGACACTGCTGGGACTGGGCCCCTCCCTTGTGCCACAAGCCACACATCCATATGCAGTTTCCAAACACATGGAAGTGACCTAGGACCAGAAATCCCAATGGCCCCCAAAAGGACATGGGCTCTGGGGCCACTTGGAGCCTGTGGAAATGCAGCCCTGGGAACAACAAGAGACTCCTGCAGCGCTTGTGCAGGGGGGGCTGGGGAGAACAAGCCACCTGCGATGGGGTCTGTTCAGAGCACCAGTGTTAACGGACCTGCCCCTCTGCTCTGTCCCCAGACCTGCTGTGACATTTGCCCAGTGGAGGACATCGGCCCCTGTGCCCATCCAACACCCCTGCTGAAAACAGACATCTCCAGCCCCACTTCTCCTCCCAGAGGGATTTCTCCCCTGTTGTGAGCTGCACAACTCCCCTCCAGCCATGCCCACGCCCCCCGGCACATACAGTGTTGGCAGGGAGTGCCTCACAGCCCCAGGGAGCATGTGTGCTCTCCACCCCCGCCCCCGCAGCCCCTGCTCACTCAACAACCAGCTGGGATCAGGGCAGAGTGAGGGATCCCTGCAGGGTGGGAGATCTTGCACCCTGGTCTGGGTGCAGACTGGCCCGGTGCGGACCCTCCCCATGGTCAGTCTGGTCCAGGCTCCTGTGACCCACAAGGGATGGTGACAGGCTGGGCTTGAGCATGCAAGGCTCCCCTTGGGAGGGAGGGCAAGGTCAAATGGGTGCAAGCTAGTTGAGAAACCTTAGGATAGACATAGGGTAAAACTTTTTTTTCTGCGTGGGTACCTACAGTCTGGAGCACACTCCTAGCAGAGGTAGTACAGTGGCCATCCCTGGAGGAGTTCAAGAGGAGGCTGGACAAGCACATCCTGGAGCTCAGTTGAGCCCCATTGCCTCCTCCCCATGGCAGGAGACAGGACTTGGTAATCTTACTGGTCCCTTCTGGTCCTTCTTCCTATGACTGTGATTGTGTGTGTGTGAGGAGTGGGACATGCTGGGTTTCATTGCAGAGCCTCTCCCATTCATGAAGGGCAGCCCAGCTGAGCTCAGCTGCACCTGGGGCAAGTCCCAGGTCACCTCGAAGCAGCACCTCCTCCATGGGTCTGCACAGCTCCAGCCTGACCTCCCCTCCCCAGTGTCCCCCGGGGCGGGAGGTCTGTGCACACCTCGTCCTACCTCACCGTGAACCCAGAACTTGGTCCCAGAGCTTGGTCTGGAGCCCCCCAGGAGTGCCTCCACTGTCCCCTGTCCCTAGTCTCAGTAAGCAATACTCCAGGGCAGGTCCAGGCAGGGCTGGGGGGTCCTGGTGGGGCTGCAGCTCTCACACCCCACTTTCAATGCAGAGTCTCCCAGGCCAGGCCACCCCACACACTCAGCCTGACTCCAGGCTTGTCTTTCACACATGGGGAAGGTGACAGCTCTGGGCAAGGTAAGTGAGACACCCCAGATTTCCCTGCCAAGCCCGCACGATTCAGGAAAGCCTCAGGCCCTCTCCACACCACAGACTGAGCTGTGTCATCAAATCCCCTTGAAGAATAGATGCATTGATTCTCCCAAACCCAGTCCTGGGTGAAAGCATTCTGCCCCGCTTTGGAGCCAGAGCTGACATGACAGAGATTGGGACTGAAAGCCTGAAGGCCTGAGTAAGAGATGCCCGGGCCAGGAGAGAAGTTTCCCTAGGATCTGCACTCAAAGGAGTGGCAGGGCAGGGACTGAGCTGCATCCAGGGCAGGGAGTGTGTGGAGGGACAGAAAGCCCCAAATTGCCGGGAGTAGCAAGCAGCAGGTAGGGACGGGGTGGCCACGGGGCTGGAAAAGGAAGTCCGGAGAATCATGCTGTAGGGGCCAAACATAGCTGGAAAGGAGCTGGGTAGGGAGAGCAGGGAACAGCCTCTTGCTGCTTCATCTGCCTGCACTCGGGGCCTGTGCACAGCCCTGGGAATGGGCAGGATGGCACCAAAGGGAAGACGAGGGTGGAGGAATCATTAGACTGCCAGACCAAGCAACACCCACAAGTACAGCCCAGCTTAGACCGACGAGCGAAATGTATACACAGGTAAGCGACGGGGGCCAGGGCAATGCTGTGATTAGGGGGCCAGTGCACACATCCACAGGAGGCCTCAAATGCCTCTACACAAATGCTTGTAGTATGGGAAACAAGCAGGAGGAACTCAGCCTCCTCCTAGCTGACACCAACCCAGACAGTGGGGCTCACTGAAACCTGGTGGGACTCAACGCATGACTGGGCAGTGAATATCAAGGGCTATAGGCTGTCTAGGAGGGACAGGATAGGAAGGAAAGGTGGGGTCGTTGCACTGTACTTTAAGGAGGAATACCCATGCTCATCAATTAACAAAGAATCAGAGGAAGGGCACTCTGAAGTGCTCTGGGTTAGAATACCAGGCAGTCGAGGGGAAAGACACTTAACAGTGGGGGTCTACTACAGACCTCCCAACCACAGGGAAGAGCTCGATCAGGAGTTCTTAGGTCAGCTCACGGACACAGTCAAGTCTAAGGATGTGATCGTCATGGGGGACCTGAACTTCCCAGACATCTGCTGGGAGGAGCAGTCAGCCAGGTCTGACCGCTCACGTAGGTCCCTGGACCAAATGCAGGACCTCCATCTAATCCCAGAGGTGCACTGCCCCACCAGGGAGACGCCTTGTTGCACCTGGTGCTGGCCATGGGAGACGACCTGGTGGGGGGGCTGTGGGTGCTCGACCACCTGGGCGACAGCGATCATCACCTGCTGGGATTCACCATCCAGCGCAAGGTGGCAAAGGCCGGCAGTAAGGCAGCAGCCCTAGATTTCAGGAGGGAGGACTTGAATGAGCTAAGGAGAATAGTCGGGGAAGCACTGAGGTCCTGGAGGGAAGGGGAGCCCAGTGTCCAAGGAGAGTGCTCGCTCCTTAAGGAAACAATCCTCCAAGCCCAAAGGGAGGTAATCCCAACACGGATCAAAGAGAGCAGGAGGGCACACGAGCCCCCATGGCTCACCAAAAGCATCTGGGAATGTCTCCTATCTAAAAGGCAGGTGCACACCCAATGGCACGGAGGGGCCATCACCAGGGAGGACTATACTGCGGTTGCTCGGGGACGCAGGGGGGCAGTCAGGAAGGCCAAGGCAGAAGTGGGACTGGGACTAGCTTCCCGGATCAAGGACAACAAGAAGTCCTTTTTTAAAAAGAGAGGGGGCAAAAAGAAGGTTCTGGGTAAAGTGGGGCCCCTGCAGGACATGTTAGGAAATTTGCTCGTCACACCAGATGACAAAGCGAACATGTTTAACGGTTTCATAGTTTCATAGTTTCTAGGGTCGGAAAGGACCTGAGCAGATCATCTAGTCCGACCCCCTGCCATGGCAGGAAAGAGTACTGAGGTCAAATGACCCCAGCAAGATGTTCATCCAACATCCTCTTAAAACCCTCCAGGGTAGGGGCCAGCACCACTTCTCTTGGAAGTTGGTTCCAGATCCTAGCCGCCCTGACCGTGAAGTCGAGCCTCCTGATATCTAGCCTAAACCTACCCTCTGCCAGCTTGTGACCGTTATTCCTGGTCACTCCTGGCGATGCTCGGGGGAAAAGTGACCCCCCCAATGCCTGCTGATCCCCCCTGACTAGTTTATAACAGGCCACAAGATCCCCCCTCAGCCTTCTGTTCTGGAGGCTGAACAGGTTCAGGTCCTGTCGCCTCTCCTCATAGGGCCTGCCCTGCTGCCCTCTGACCATGCGAGTGGCCTCCTCTGCACCCTCTCCATGCCGTCCACATCCCTCTTGAAGTGCGGCGCCCAGAACTGGACCCAGTACTCCACCTGCGGCCTGACCAGTGCCACATAGAGGGGGAGGATCACCTTCCTGGACCTGCTCGAGATGCATCTGTGGATGCATGCCAAGGTGCGGTTGGCCTTCCTTACTGCGTCTCCACACTGCCGGCCCATCTTCATCTTGGAGTCAATGATGACTCCAAGATCCTTTTTCGCCTCCGAGCTGACAAGAGGGGAGTTCCCCAACCTGTAGGTATGGCGCTGGTTGTTCCTCCCGAGGTGCAGCACCTTGCACTTGTCGGTGTTGAAGCCCATCCTATTCTCATCTGCCCACCCTTGTAACCTGTCTAGATCTGATTGTAGCCTGTTGCATCCTTCCAGAGTGCCCACGTCCCCCCACATCTTAGTGTCATCAGCAAATTTGAACAGGTGCTTTTTACCCCCTCGTCCAAATCACTGATGAAGATGTTGAACAATGCGGGCCCGAGGACCGAGCCCTGGGGGACCCCACTGCCCACATCCCTCCACGTTGAGAAGGACCCATCTACCACCACTCTCTGGGTGCGGCCCTCCAGCCAGTTGGCGACCCATTTGACTTTGTGGGTGTCGACACCACACCCCCAGTTTCTTAATGAGAACGGGGTGAGAGACAGTGTCGAAGATCTTCCGAAAGTCGAGGAAGATGATGTCCACTGCTACCCCTGCATCTAATGATCTGGTGATCTGATTGCAAAAGCCCACCAGGTTGGTCTGACAGGACCTGCCACTGATGAACCCATGTTGGTTGCCCCTAAGCATGCAGTCCCCTGCCTCCATTTTCCTGAGCAGGGACCGGAACAGTCCCCCCCCAGGCCCCCATGAAGCCCCAGGGAATGCACACCCAGGTCAAGGGTTACTGAGGAACTAGTTAAGGAACTTCTGGAGGGACTGGATGTATTCAAGTCAGCCAGTCCAGATGATCTCCACCCCCAAGTACTGAGGGAATCGGCCCAGGTCATTTTGGGATCCCTGGCACAGCTGTACGAGCACTCGTGGTGCTCTGGTGTGGGGTCAGAGGACTGGAAGAGGGCCAACGTTTTTCCCATCTTCAAAAAGGGGAGGAAGGAGGACCCGGGAAACTATACCCCAGTTAGTCTTACCTCGATCCTGGGCAAGCTTTTTGATAAAATTATGCTGGCACACATCCAGTTAGGCTTCGGAGCGGGGAGAGACGCGCGGGTGAAGCCCGCTGCGCCCCCGCTTCCCTGAAGCCCCCCAGACACCCGCTCAGCAGCCGCAGAGGCCCCTGCCAACCCCCAGCACAGCCGGAGGTGAGCGGACTCGTGGTGGGAAGGGGTTAACTCCTCGCTCCCTGGGAGGAGTCAGCTGCCTGGAGCTGGGCCTGGTCAAGCCCCTGCCAAGGACCCTACTCAGCCCAGCCCCCCAGGGAGCCATGCAACCGGAGCCGCAAACAGTTAGCGTGGAGTTCGCGGAGGAGAGGGCGCAGGAGAGGGCGCAGGAGGGCATGAGACCCTGTCTGCGACCTCCCCCAGCCATAGCCAGCCCCAGCCGTAGCCAGCCTACCAGAGGCACGACACAGATGGGCACGCACCACACACCGAGGGTCCCCTCGGGCTCTACGGCCCCCACATCGGGCACCTCAGAGACGGCCGCCCAGACGGGGCCCATGGTCCCGGGCTACACGCAGACTGAGCCCCTGGCTCTTGGCTGCGGGGGCTGCCTGTCCCTTTTTCAGGCTCTGGGGCCCGGGAGCATGGCCACCTCCCCGTGTGGGGTCTGCTCCCTACTGGGGTCTCTGGCGCACCAGCTGGAGGAGCTCCAGCCCACAGTCCAGAGACTACGTGCCATCAGGGACTGCGAGCAGGAGACAGACTCCTACTGCCAGGCCCTTCTCCCCCGGGAGCTGCAGGGCAGAGCTCCGTCTCTCTCCACGATTAAGAAGGACTCTGGGACCTCCTGCTCCGCCCAGTCAGGCGCATGGACCAAGGTGGTCAAGGGCCCCAAGGCCCGCCGCACCAAGGCCCCTCCCTCGCCAGAGCTTAGCAACAGGTTCACACCTCTTGCAACCCCAGCAGAGCCTGCTCAGTTGCCGGCTCCCGCAGGCAACCCAGGCTCGAACGCAGCTACTGCCCCCGCTCTCCCCAAGTCAAAGCGAAAGTGTTTGTTCTGGGAGACTCCATCCTGCGGGCACTGAGGGGGCAATCTCCCACCCCGACCCCTTAGCCCGGGAAGTCTGCTGCTTCCCGGGGGCCCGCATCCGAGACATTGCGGAGAGGATCCCGCAGCTCCTCCAGCCCACAGACCACTACCCCACGCTCCTTATTCACGTGGGCACCAATGACACGGCTTGGAGCACCCCCAGCCAGGTCATGAGGCACTACAGGGAGTTGGGAGCGGGGCTTAGGGGTCTGGGAGCTCAGGTGGTGTTCTCGTCGATCCTCCCAGTCTCGGGCTATGGGCCGAGGAGGGAGAGGAGGATCCACGCAGTGAACCAAAGACTGCGGCGCTGGTGTCATCGGGAAGGCTTTGGCTTCCATGACCACAGCCCGCTCTTTGGAGAGAGAGGCAGCGAGCTGCTGGGAAGAGATGGCCTCCACCTCTCTCCCACCTCTCTTCTCAGCCAGGCTGGCTGACCTGCTCGACCGGGCTTTAAACTAAGCCCGCTGGGTGACAAGGGGACTACTGCCACTGCTGGCCCGCTGAGCAACCCTTCCAAAGCCAGCAGACCAAGGCACTTCAGGGACCCCACCCCTGCCCCAGCCCTGGCACAATCTGTGGGCAAGGCAAGAGCCCGCAAGGGCACACTTGCCTGCCTGTACACTAATGCCAGGAGCCTGGGCAACAAGCAGGAGGAGCTCGTCCTCCTGCTCACTGCAAAGGATTATGACGTCATTGGGATAATGGAGACCTGGTGGGACTCCACCCATACTAGAACACGGGTATAGAGGGCTATACCCTGTACAGGAGGGATCGTGTTGACAAAAGGGGAGGGGGTGTAGCTCTCTATATGAAGGAAAGCTACATGTCCCTGCAAGCTTATAGACAGCTAGAGACCCTCTGGGTAAAAATCCATGGTGAACACGCCACAGGGGACACAACGGTGAGAGTTCAATGTCCTGAGCTTGACCAGGAGTTCGCCCGGGAACTCACCGAAGCTGCTTGCTCCAGGACCTTGGTTGTCATGGGTGACTTCAATTATCCAGACATCTCGTGGGAAGATCACTCAGCTAAATCCGAGCGGTCGCAAAGCTTTCTCTTGTGCGTGGATGACCTCTACCTGACTCAAGAAGTCTATGGGCCAACGAGAGGCAAAGCGCTGCTCGACCTGGTACTGGCTACGGGGGACGACCTAATCGGCGACCTACTGATCGATGGGAAGCTGGGTGACAGCGACCACGAGCTGATCACCTTCACCATCTGCCATAAATCTGGCAAGTCAGTCAGCAACACAGAAGTCCTTGACTTCAGAAAAGCCGACTTTGACAAGCTCAAGAGGCTTGTCGGTCAGGCCCTCAGGGACCATGACCCCAGGGAGAGGAGAGTTCAAGAAGAGTGGTTGCTTCTCAAGGAAGCAATCCTCAGTGCACAAGCTAAATCTATTCCAACATGGAGGAAAGGCAGCAAGAAGGCACAGCAGCCCCCCTGGCTCTCCAGGGACGTAGCAGACCTTCTGCAGCTAAAAAGGAAAGCCTACAGAGGATGGAGGATGGGATTCACCTCCAAGGAGGATTATTCTGCGCTGGTCCGGTCCTGCAGGGAGCAAACCAGGAAAGGCAAGGCTGCAACTGAACTCCAACTAGCTTCAAGCATCAAGGACAACAAAAAGTCCTTTTTCAGATATGTGGGGAGCCGGAGGAAAAGCAAGGGCAACGTTGGACCCCTGCTAAACCAGATGGGGCAACTGGCAACTGATGTCCAGGAAAAAGCCAACCTATTAAATAGGTACTTTGTGTCAAGCTTTCATCAGTCCCATGGGACGCCCATGCCCGCTATGGGACAGGGAGATCCAGGTGATGGGGATCCCCTACCCACCATCAATGCTGACCTCGTGAAGGAACACCTTGAGAAGCTGGATACCTTCAAGTCAGCCGGCCCTGACAACCTGCACTCCAGGGTACTCAAGGAGCTGGCGAGCGTCATAGCCCAACCCCTGGCACAGGTCTTCGAGAACTCCTGGTGCTCTGGTGTAGTGCCCGAAGATTGGAAGAAGGCCAATGTGGTGCCAATCTTCAAGAAAGGGACGAGAGTGGATCCGGCTAACTACAGGCCCATCAGCCTGACTTCTATCCTGGGGAAGATCCTAGAAAAGTTTATTAAGGAGGCCATCCTTGAGGGACTGGCCCAGGCTAACATCCTAAGGGACAGCCAGCACGGGTTTGTTGCGGGTAGGTCTTGTTTGACCAATCTCATTTCCTTCTATGACCAGGTGACCTATCACCTGGAGAATGGAGAAGAGATTGATGTCATATAGCTTGACTTCAAAAAAGCTTTTGATCTTGTATCCCATGATCACCTCTTGGCCAAACTGCCCAGTTGTGGCCTTGGCTCTACCATGATCCGCTGGCTGGGAAATTGGCTCCGTGGTCAGACCCAGAGGGTTGTAATTGATTGCAGTCACTCATCGTGGTGCCCTGTGACCAGTGGGGTCCCCCAAGGCTCTGTCCTGGGACCCATCCTGTTCAACATCTTCATTAATGTTGTGGACACT
Source organism: Crocodylus siamensis (assembly GCF_052110815.1). Taxonomy (NCBI): domain Eukaryota; kingdom Metazoa; phylum Chordata; order Crocodylia; family Crocodylidae; genus Crocodylus; species Crocodylus siamensis. The sequence continues at coordinate 420,244,587 of NC_143395.1, read as the reverse complement.
GGAGTCAGGAGTGGACTGGCCAAGTTCGCCGATGACACCAAACTTTGGGGCAAAGCATCCACGCCAGAAGAGAGGCGGGTGATCCAGGTTAACATGGAGAAGCTTAGCAAATGGGCAGATGAGAACCTGATGGTGTTTAACACTGAAAAATGCAAGGTTCTCCATCTTGGGAGGAAAAACCTGCAGCTTCCTTATAGGCTCGGCAGTGCTACGTTGGATAGCACTACAGAAGAAAGAGACTTGGAGGTCATCATTGACCACAAGATGAACAATGCGATGCTGCGGCTAGTAAAACGACCAAAACGCTGGCTTGCATCCATAGATGCTTCTCGAGCAAATCCCGGGACTTCATTCTGCCCTTGTACTCAGCCTTGGTGAGGCCGCCACTGGAGTACTGTGTCCAGTTTTGGGATCCACAATTCAAAAAGGATGTGGAGAAGCTTGAGAGAGTCCAGAGGAGAGCCACGCATATGATCAGAGGTCAGGAAAACAGATCTTACGATGACAGGCTGAGAGCCATGGGACTCTTTAGCCTGGAAAAGTGTAGGCTCAGGGGTGATCTGATGGCCACTTATAAGTTTATCAGGGGTGACCTCCAGGATCTGAGGGAACGTTTGTTCACCAGAGCGCCCCAAGTGATGACTAGGTCAAATGGTCACAAACTCCTGCAAGACCGTTTCAGGCTGGACATAAGGAAGAATTTCTTTACTGTCCGAGCCCACAAGGTCTGGAATAGTCTGCCAGCGGAGGTGGTTCAAGCACCTACATTGAACACCTTCCATAGTAAATTGGATGCTTATCTTGCTGGGATCCTATGACCCCAGCTGACTTCCTGCCCTTTGGGCAGGAGGCTGGACTCAATGATCTCCCGAGGTGCCTTCCAGCACTAATGTCTGTGAAATCTATGAAATCCATGATGGGCCAGAAGGGGAGATCATGCTTAGGGGCAACCAACATGGGTTCATCGGTGGCAGGTCCTGTCTGACCAACCTGGTGGCCTTCTACGACCAGGTCACCAAATCCTTAGATGCAGGGGTGGCAGTGGACATAGTCTTTCTGGACTTTCAGAAGGCCTTCAACACTGTCTCTCACCCTGTTCTCATTGAAAAACTGGGGGCAGTGGTGTTGACACCCACACAGTCAGATGTGTCGCCAACTGGCTGGAGGGCCGCACCCAGAGAGTGGTGGAGAACAGGTCGTTTTTGACCTGGAGGGATGTTGGCAGTGGGGTCCCCCCAGGGCTTGGTCCTCAGGCCTGCACTGTTCAACATGTTCATCAGCAACTTGGATGAAAGGGTTAAAACCACCTGTTCAAATTTCCTGATGACACTAAGAGGTGGGGTATGTGGGCACACTAGAAGGAAACAACAGGCTACAATTGGACCTAGACAGGTTACCAGGGTGTGTGGATGAGAATAGGATGGGATTCAAGAAGCACCTGGGGAGGAACAACCGGCACCATACCTACAGGCTGGGGAACTACCTTCCCGCCAGGGCAGAGGCAGAAAAGGATCTTGGAGTCATCATTGACTCCAAGATGAACATGGGCCGGCAGTGGGGACACGGTCAGGAAGGCCAACCGCACCTTGGCATGCATCCACAGATGCAGCTCAAGCAGGTCCCAGGAGGTGATCCTCCCCCTCTATGCGGCACTGGTCAGGCTGCAGCTGGAGTACTGCGTCCAGTTCTGGGCTCCGCACTTCAAGAGGGATGTGGACTGCATGGAGAGGGTCCAGAGAAGGCCACTTGCATGATTGGGGCAGCAGGGCAGGCCTTATGAGGAGAGGCGATGAAAGAGGAGGCTGAGGGGGGATCTAGTTGCCTGTTATAGACTAGTCAGGGGGGACCACCAGGCATCGGGGGAGTCCCTGGTCCCCCGAGCACTGCCAGGAGTGACCAGGAATAACGGTCACAAGCTGGCAGAGGGGAGATTTAGGCCAGATATCAGGAGGCGCGACTTCACGGTCAGGGTGGCTAGGATCTGGAACTAACTTCCAAGAGAAGTGGTCCTGGCTCCTACCCTGGGAGGCTTTAAGAGGAGTCTAGATGTACAGCTTGCTGTGGTCGTTTGACCCCGGTACTCTTTCATGCCATGCCAGGAGGTCAGAATAGATGATCTACTCAGGTTCCTTCTGACCCTAGAAACTAGGAAACTAGGAAACTAAGGGTATCCCAGGGGTGGTGCTCAGCTCCCTTGGGTACTGGAGGCTGCACCACACTGCCTGGCCCAGGGACTGAAGGCTGTTGGACACTGTGAGACCTTCCCCATTGCATGCAGAGACCCAGATTTCACTTCAGCCCTTCCCTTGAGTTGAGATGAACCCAGAGATTTAACCAGGACACGGTGTGGCAGCCCCTGGGACTGGGGCACATGGAAGAGGATAATCTCAGCGCACCAGCACTTGGCTGTCCAGCCCTGATCCTGACATTACCTCCTCCCTCCCGCGGCAGGAACAGGGATCCACCTGTCTGACCATTTCTCTGTTTCCTAGATCACCTGTCCCCACTGGAGTGACCCAGCCGTGCCCTGCATGGAAATTACAACAGGATCTTTCCCCCTGCCCATCTAAAGACCCTCAGACATGGGCTGAGGTGACTGCTGCAGGACCCTGCCATGTGCTGCGGTGTACCTCTGAATTTCCTTAGCATTTCCATCATGCCTGGGATGCTGCACGGGGTCTTCACCTCTGTAGAAACAGCTTTTGCTTCCTGAAGCTTCAGATCCTTGCTCCTAAGAAGAACATATCCCCCATCATCGCCCAGCCCAGCTCTTCCACGTGGATATTCCTGCCACAGCCCAAGCAGGAATCTCCTGGGAGGGGGAAGGGGAAGATACCGCACCTGTCCAAGGTCCTTTTCACATCCTAGAAAGGGAAACATGAGGGTAATAGTATTTATTTCCTTGCAGGGTGAAACCATCCACACCAAACTTCAGTGAGTTTATGACTTGTCTGTTCCATGGGCATCCATTTCTTCACTGTCTGAAAATCCCTAAGTCTGCCTCTGCCTGGTGCAGTTGGATGCAGCCAAAGGGTGATGAACCATTTCTTTGCTGTCACCTCTGTCTCAGCATTACACTGATCTGAACATTTGCATGGCTACCTCCAGATGTGCTTTCCTGTCCATTTTGGCTGCTAACAGAAATGATTAAAAAAACCCAAAACAAACTGTGCTTTACTGGAAGAGGCAGCACATTAGTTCGCTCCGCAGCATCTGTATAGATCATGCACTTCAGTAAGGCTTTTTGGTGCTTTAATATAAAGCAGATTCAATCAGCTATTAGACATATGCTCCCAAAGAGCCCCATTGAAGCGCCCAGTCTACACAGACATTGGGAAGCCAGGTCCAACTAATGTGACGCCTCGTCTGGGGACGCACTGGGTTCAGTGCGGGGACACACTGGACGTACAGTAGAGCTCTTTTTATGCTCATGTCTGTAGAAGCCTTCATGACTAATAGCTTGGCACGTCTCCCAAATCAGAATTTCCTCCCAGGACAAACTGGTAGGTCTCCAGACTGATGGAAAGTCTCACCTGAGTCTTGGCCCAGTTTCCACCAGGTCTGGGGGACAGGCCGAGGGCTGCTTTGTGCCAGACGGCAGCAGCATTGGGGGCCGCATCAGCAGCGCACGCTCACCTTCAGCAGCTCAGCAGGGGTCTGCCTGCTCTTCTCCTTTATCTCCGAGATCAGCTTGCACAAGGAGGCGCTTTGCTGGGAGAGTTGGGCTATGTTGGCCTCCAGGCGCCGCAGCGTCTCCCTCTCCTCCTCCTCCAGGCTCTGCAGGAGCCGCTGCTCCTCCTCGCTCACAAAGCGACGCAGCTTCTCGCACTCAGACTGGATGCTCTCTCTCTGTCGCTTTACCTTGTTCTTCCAGGACAAGCAGCAAAAACAAGTGTGAGCTGCCATCTCCACTTCCAGCTTTGCATTGGCAGAGGGAAGGCATGAACTCAGGGTGTGCAGCCCTTTGTCAGTAGCTAGACTGTCACCGGATATATGATACACACATTACATATAGTGGTGCACTCTCTAGAGAAAGGATCACACAATACTTTCAATCCATAACAAAAGGCTGATATCTAGAGCAGAGATTTAGGATCTGGGGCCTCTGTAAAGGCTTTGGGGCTTGCAGCAAAACCCAGTGGGCCAGGGGTCATCTCTGGCTGATCTGTTGATGTTAGTGCTTTTGTGCCAGGCCTAGGGCTGTCCCTGGGTTGAGACATGCAGGAGAGGCTCCATGTAAAGCACTTGGAGCCTGTGTTGGCCAAGGGAGATGGGTGGGAAGGACCCCAAGAGAGCCCCCTTCACCAACAGGAGCTCTCTACATAGGAGACAGGCTTCTCTGCCAGGGGCTTTTCCCTTCCAGGGTGGGGAAAGCGGAAGATCCTAAAATGACAGCCCAAGAACCAGGAAAAGCACAGAAGAGACACGTGAGGAAGGGGCTGCAGGGCGGAAGAAGGAGCCCGCACCAGTCCCACAAAACATGAACTCTGCCCCGGTGAGAGCTGCCCGGGCCGGGGAGCCTTGAAGCCCCTGTGCACGGGCCCAGGGCAGGGGAACACGCACTGCCTCCCCTTGGCCCTGGGGTGGGGAACAGCAAACTCCAGAGCCTCTTTCCCTTCACGCGGGGGCACGGGGGGTGAAAGAGCACAGGGCTCCCCCTCCCCGCAGGGCAGGGTAATGCCGAGTGCCCAGCCTGCCTGCCCCCGGGCACCGCAGGAAGGGCTCTGCACCACTCCTCCTCTGCCTCAGCGATGCCCATCCTGATACGAGGCTTTTAGACTTCAGAGAGCTGCTAGAGGAATCTCACAGAAACCGAAACACGGATGTGATGGAAATCCTGCTGCGGTGCCACAGCCCTGGGACAGCTGGGACAGGCAGAGACATGGGCTTCGGGGTGTGCAGAGAGTGCAGCAGCTCTGGGAGCAAACATGGCTCTAGCTTGCAAAGTGTGGCCCATTTTATGGGAGGTAAAGTATGTCGTCCAGGCCAGCAGCAGTGGCTCGGTACCACCCCTGGGAGAGTGGTGAGGAAGGGGTTAAGCTGTCAGCACCTCAGCCCAGTCTGGTCCCAGCTCTCCCCCAGACCGCAGCATCCTCCCGATGTCAAGGAAGAGCTCCCTCCATGACACACAGCCCCTCGGGGCAAATCTTGCAGCTCCCCCACCCCTCACCGCCAGCTCTGCCACGGGAACGAGCTCTCGAGGAGCACAGACTGGCACCTGCCTCCCACGCCGTGGTGGTGTCCTTCTCCGTGGCCTCCATCGCCAGGGCTCTCTCCAGCCCCTTCCTCAGAGGATGCAGGGCCCGCTGGAGCTGCACCTGGCAGGAGAAGCATCAGATCCTTATTCCAGGCCCTGACACGTGTCGGGACAAGGGGGGCTTGATATGGGAGCAGTAAATGTGCAGGGAAAGCAAGAGGCAGAAGCAGGCGTGTGGGGGGCTTCCTGGCCAGCCCCCTCCCCGCTCCTCTCGACCCCTCGTTGCAGGCGCTGGCTCAGGGGCGCTGGCACCGGGTACAAGCAGCAGCTGAAACTGCTGTGAGGGGAGCAGTCACCTCAGGGTTGCTCTGCAGACACGCTTCATGAGCAGGAAAAAACCCTGCTGTTTTTTAGCAGCAAAAAAATGGGGGAACATCTCCCTCCAGCACCAGCAAAGTCCAGCTGCTGCCCCTCGGCAGAAGTGCATTTCCCAGAATGCCCTGTGTGGCAGCAAGCCGCCTTTGTTTCTCCCCAAAATCTCTCTCCTGTAACAGAGTCAGCTCCCATCCCTGTGCCAGGCATGAAACATTGGCAGAGCAGGGTCGGAGGTCAGACCTACTTGGAAAAGCCCAGTGGGGCTACATGGGCACCGGAGTGATGCCTAAAACTGCGGTTTGTTTCTTTGGAGGCGCGCAGAGATCACAGACACACATACATTAAACGGCACAATTGTATTTGTTTGCAAACAAAGGTCAGAGCAGAGTCAGGTACTCAGATTACCCCACATTGGTATTTGCAAGTGGAATTTATCTTCTGTCTCCTGAGCACGTGTGCAGACACCGGAACTCTTACAGCTACTTCCGTTTCATACAAGCATACATGTAGTTACATCACTACATACATCACATGTATAGTATAATTAGCTACTTAAGTATTCAGGGCGGAGAGGTAAATATGCATCAGCTAATTAAGCATGCCCAGAAACTACAACAGGTCGCCAAGAGTTCAAATCCCCCCCCTTTCAAGGACACAGATAATTGAATTCCAGCTTCTGTAATCAGCATGAGAAAGACTAGGGAGAAGGTGGGGGGAGCTAAGAAACCTTGAGTAGCGTTTCTTCCTATCAAGAGAGAAATGCAGGCTGTGCATTTCTAACAGGAGCACCCAGAAAATAGGTCCATGTGCTGTCGGGGACAAAGGAGCAGGTTCCCTGTTGCACACAGTCATATATGGAGGCAGCCAGCTCTTATCGCTCCCCAGGAGCTCCAGTGGGCTCAAAAACAAGGACGCGGCACACATTGCAACTGGTGTGGGGAATGCACGGCTGGTTTTGGAAATGCTGTGCACCACACGTGGAGATGCAGAGCACAAAACTAGAGAAAAAAGCAGGACAATTAATGTAATTAGTATGAAGGATGAAGACTTATATAATCAGGAATAACTAACTGATCTTTGGTGCACCAAGGGAGGCTCGTGAGTTCACTGATGATGAAGTGCTCAGCCACGGATTGGGTGGGACTGTGAAATTCATGGATATTAATTCATTTTTGGCAGGAATCAAGGGATGCTGGTGACTAATCATGAATTAACCTCCTCTGGATTAAGTGAAGCAGGGGATTTGCTGACAACCACTTGATCTTCTCTTTTACAAGTGGGAGAGTGTTGAATTCACTGATAAGTAATTGTGATGCTGTGCACCATGAGACGCTGTAACGTCTGGCTTGGGGCAGCAGAGCGAGTGGCAATTGTGATGCTAAGATCCTGGATCTTAGCTCTCCTCTTATCATCCACTTATCATCCACTTATCATCCACTTATCATCTGACCTCTCTTCAATTTTCTTAACAAGAAGGCATGGCAGGAGAGATGTAAGGGAATTGGAGGTGCAGACCTGGACAAGAGAGGTGGTGGCTGCCGCGTGCTCCTACCAGAGGATGCTTTGTCACCCCCTTACCCCCACAGTCCTTCACTTGCTTAGACCTGCAGCATCCTACAAAACACGCTCCCCCCCCGCCCCGCAGGGTCTTCTTAGGCTGAAATGCAGCTTTGAGACACGTGGGACTGGTCATTGAATTCAAGCAGTGAGTGCTGGCATCTAGTCTAGGGGACAGTAGTCCAGAGATTTTTTTCTGGAAAAGGGAGAGAAAAGCATTCCCAACTCTGGAGTAAAATGGATTTGGAGGCTCTGGCATCCATGCTCTATGATCAGCCAAAACCTTTCCTGAAGGACAATCCCGGGGCATGGAGACTGATTCCTTAAACCTCCGCACTCCTGCAGCCATTCAGTGGGAATCTGGGCCCATTGGCAACACCTCCCAACTCAGTGTCAACCACAGACTTTCTGAGCCCGGTTCCAGTCCAGTAACAGCTCACAGACAGGATTGCTGAACAGGATCAGGCCCCTGCCCTGCACCCCCCAGGGCCCTCCCGGCGCCTCCTGCTCCAGACACATCGCTCCCACCTACACAGCCCGTGCAGCCGTCTCCCTCCGAGACAGCTCCTGAGCTGCCGCACAGCGCAGCCATGACCCCTGTCCCCTCTAGTTTGGCCAGTTATATCCCATGAGACTCTATGAAACACTTCATTTAATCTAGAAAATGACCATACCTTTTCACATAAAACAGAGCCTTTCCCCTCAAATCACCTTCTGGAAGTTGTAGTGTGCATTACATGTGAGAAATGTGGTGAGAAGAGTTTCTGCTGAGCAGAAGTGAAAGTCAGATCTGCACTGGAGCAGAAGAGGGAGCAGTTTCTGCTCCCAGGCTGCTGCTCCTCTGTTACTTGCTACACGAAAAGCTCTTTTATCTTTATTCTGCCTTTGAAACCCAAGTTGTGTCATATTCTGAGCTGCATTGTATGGAGAAAATACTATCAGCCCTCTGCGTTGCCCTGTTCAGTTTGTTCTGGGGGCTGAGCTGAGTTCAAAGGCCAGGGATTGCCCACCCTGGGCCAGGGATCCCAGGGGCTGGGACACATGGCAAGACAGGGCCAAGGGGCCCAGAGACTTGACACAAAGAGGGCTGAGGTCAAGAAAGTTGTGGGGCTCAGCACAGGACATGCCCCGAGGGCAGCTATGACACCCTGTAGTAACCACCTTAGACCAGACCTGTTAGCTAACTTTGCTAGGCTTGCTAAGGTGGGATTAGCTTTTCTTTTCCTCCTGTAGGAAGGAAGCACCCCGAAATCCCACAGTGGGTTAAGCAACCCCAAGGTCTGCAGGGTCTGTGTGCCCTGTGTGGCACAGAGCCCTAACAAAGACCCGAGTCCGGGTGGTAGCAGCGGTTACCCCAGGCTTGTGACTGGGCTCCAGGAAGGGGGTAGACTGGACTTCGGTGCCACAGGGGAGACACTCAGAGCATGGTTTTTGGTCAGGTGCAGTGAGGTGGGAGGCTCAGCACAGGAGCAACCCATACTGGCCCACCACTGTTAACTAATTTTATCTCTTGGCCCAAATCAGTTCTCAATTCTGTCAGTGAAGCAGAGCTCAATCACTCCAGTCTGTGCTGCACGACCACCGGCAAGTAACCTCCCTTGCAGACACTTCAGCTTGGGACTTCAGATACTGCCCGGTACATGGCAGGCATCCTCTGTGCAAGCCACAAGCCCAGAGGCCTCGGAGCCCAGATGCCCACTAATTTCACTCCACCAAAAGGCTGAAGGAGCAAGCTAAAGGGAAGCCCAAGAGCTGTACCCTATGAACATAATAAGTCTTGTAGCCAAGATCCTGCATCGGGAGGCATTTGCAGACTCTCTCAGGGGTCAGCTTGCCTGCAGCAACCAATAGACCTTCAACTCAACTGCAATAAGTCATTCAAGACCGAGGAGAGGGGGATTGCCCTTCCTGGTAAGTGCAACCACCCGAGCCAAAACCAGTCATGGTATCTCTCCTGCCAGTGAGTTTTGTTCTGTTTGTTTGTTTAAAGCCATTTTTCACGTTCCACGCCAAATCAGCCAAATCAAGTGCAAATCCATGAGTCAGCCCAGAACCGCACGTGGCCCTACAATGGGCACACGTCCTCCACCCCCACCAGGGGCCTCAGGTATTTCCAAAGTCTTCTGACAGGCAGCCTATGTGCAGGCGCAAGCCCGGAGGCTTGGGGTTTGGATGCCCCCAAGTTTCGCCTGCCCTCGGCCATATGGGTGCAGAAGCAAGTTAGGGAGGAGCCTCCCATTTCCATAAAGTGGGCTTTGAGCCCCAACACCCCGACAGGTACTAAGCCACGGCAGGAGAACAGACATCCCCAGGGACACTTAAGGAAAACTGCATGCTTGGACCCAAACACACGGTGTTGCCCCTGCCAGGTAAGTGTGTGTCTGTGCAATGCACTCTCCCGGGCCAGTGGTGTCACCTACCTGGTAATCCTTGGCAGCCTCCTGGATGGGGAGCACTGTGTGACCGCGGTGAGCCTGGGACTCCCTGCAGATCACACAGATGGCTTCCCCGTCCTCCTCACAGAAGAGCTTGAGCTTCTCCTCGTGCTCCACACACTGATTCTCCATCTTCTCCTTTCCTGGCTTCAGACTCTGCTCTTCAATCTTCTCCACCAGGGTTTTGAGCTGCGTGTTGAGCCGGGAGCTCCCAACCTGGAACTCTGCTCTGCAGCTGGGACAGGGGACGGCGTCGCCTGAGCCACGGACACGGTCCTCACAGTACTGGGTGATGCAGGCTCGGCAGAAGTTGTGCCCACACCCGATGGTCACTGGCTCCTGCAGGAGGTCCAGGCAGATGGAGCAGGTGGCGTCTTCATCCACGCCCTGTCCTGGAGGGTCTGAGGCTGCACGGCCCCGGCTTCTGCTGATTGCTCTTCCTGCTCCGTGCAGGCTGGGCCCATCCTGGGTGGTGCCTCCCTGAGCGCGGCAGCTGATTTCCTACAAGTCCATTTCTAAGAACAGAGAGGAGGGGCCGAGGGGCCAAAGGGAAAGTAAATGGAAGAATGAAACTGAGTGGAGAGGAAGGAGGGGTGAGGGCAAGGGAGCAATAGAAGCAGGGAGGAGGACGGCTGGGGAGACAGGGCGTTCACAGGCAGGGGGGCAGAGATGAGAAACCCCCTGACTCACAAACACTTAGGAAACAGTGCACCCAGCAGTTCGCTCTGCAGCGTGCCTTCACCGTGGTGCAGGATTTTGAAAATGTCAATTCATTTTGGAGGGCAATGCCTAGGACTAACAAGGACAGAGAATGATCACAGGTTCTCATCAGGCCTGTGGCAGACGGAGCTGCTGAAACACCAGAGTCCCTTGGAGCCATCGTGACACTAACGGGGTCCATCAGCCTTCCCAGGCGTTACAGAGAGCTGGGTCCAGCACCCAGACAAGGGAAGTGAGCCCAGACCTCGAGCCTTTGGGCAGGAACCAGCCAGTCACAGGGCTGTCCCCCTCATTTCTCCCCTGTCAACCCCTGAATAACTGTCCTCACATTGTGGGACCTCTGTCAGCTGTGATGCCCCTGACCTGAAGGCATGTGTTATCACCCCGGGTGCACCCAAGCTCTGTGGAAGTGGGGCTAGCTGATAGCCCCTACAAGCAGGAGGAGGGATTAGCAATCCCAGCCTGGGTGCCAGGGTGTGGCACGTTATGGCATTTTGCTTGGCACGTGTGCCTCAAGTCTGACAGTGGGGAAGGGGCTATGTTTGTACTGCCACAGTAAGGACTGAGTGTATCTTGGCTCCCGTACCATCTGCCCCTGGCACCGCAATATCTTACAAGCTGAGGTTGTGGATGTTTCTGGTGCTCTGCCCAAAAACATTGCTGGCCCCTGCGCTAGACAGAGAGCAGCTTTCTGCAGCTGGACAAGCCAGCCACTGGGGCACACGCCAAGCTCAGGGGTCTCACACCCACCACACACTCGGAGGCAGCAGGTGCCCAGAGAAGGAGGGAAGGGTTTGAAGGATTCCCCCTGGTCCTTTCCCTGCTTCTGACCTCTCCCCCCACACCCCGCCTCAAAACCCCTCCCCCACGTGTCCAGAACAGGGGTCCATGTCTGGGGCTGGTCGGGGGATGGCAGAGCTGCCCTCATGCCCCCACACGGAGTGGCATCCCCTCTGCCCTGCAGCCAGGCAGCGGTGGGCTGGGGAGAGGTGGGGGAAGTAGCACCAGCCCCCTGAGCCAGGGGCACCAGCTCCCACCACCCAGCATGGGCAGACCCACAAGTTTGAAAAGAGGGGTGCAGATGGTGAGGTGCAGTGTTACATACAGAGCCCCACACTGGTTTCTCCAGTTAAAAATGATCTGGAAGCTTTACTAACATGCTGGGGCCTAGGGCTGTACTGTGCAGTCTCAGACTGACGCCACCACAAATATAACTCCCCTGGATGAGTTAAGAGCAAAGTGCAGGTCTGCGAGAGGAGCGTCACGAGGAGGAGCCGCTCACAGACCGCAGCACTGCACAACAAAGAGCAGCTTGATTGGGAGAACATCAAGCAGTTAATGAGAAGAAAGTGTCATTAACACCTGCCCAGTCGAGACCTTCAAAGGGATCTTCTCTATTTTAAGGAGCCATGAAGGGACCCGACTCCCTCAGCGCTGCCAGACTAGAAGTGCTGCTGGTGCTGCCAGGCAGCTGGTTTGAAACTGGGGGTGAAGCAGTGATTAAAGCAGGAGGGAGTGCTGCAGGGCACCGCACCCCCAGGTCTGCCCCGGCGCCCCAGCCAGCAGCCCGAGCTGCCCCCCCGCCCAGCAGTGCAGCGGCAGAGAGGGGCAGGACCCCTTTATCTCAGGGCATCATGGCACCCTCATGGGAAGTGGCTCCTTCTCCAGCAGGTCACCAGAAACAAGCAATGTTCCTCCAGTCAGAGGGAGAAAGCTGAGCTCTGTGCCAGTGTGAGGCTGTCCTGAATCTCGGTGTGACCCCTCATGCCGGGCGGCGCAGGCTGACCCCAGGGCACAGTCAGGGCCGAGGGGCTCGAGTGCCATCGGTGCAGCCACAGACACGCTCCCCTGCAGCGCTGCAGGCACAGGGCGACTGGCGCCGGGAGCCAGGCCCTCGTCTGTCCCAGCAGCCTGTCCCCAGGGCTCTGCCGGCCGTGTCCAGCTGTGGCCCTCAGGGCACTCCTGCGCCTGCTCTCGCACCCCAGGAGCTACCAATGGACCAACACCAACCCCATTCCCAGTGCTCTCCCGAGGGCTGTGAGCACGTGAACTCTCATGGTTAAAGGAGAACTGGACTCAGTCAGGCCTTGCACCAGATGAAGCAGTGAGGTGTCTCAGGCTGATGTCTGTCTCCCTGGGAGCCTGGTCCTGCATCCGGGTTTGTATCTCCTCTCCTCCCCTGCCAGCGCTCTGGACCTGCACAGAGTGAGTCAGGGTGCTCAGAGCCCAGGGCTCTCCTCTCTGAGCCTCCAGCCCGATGCCCTGGGGAGGGCCCTTCGTTCTCCCTGCGAACCGTGCACTGATCTCAGCAGTCGCAACAGCCAGAGGCCCGGAGATGAACAGTGCTGCATGGACCCCGTGTCTCTGCTATCCCCATGTCATCCTAGTTGTGACCATACAGTAAGGGCAATAATTCTTATTAGGGATTAACAGGAAATAGAAGTACAAGGAAATAGAAGTACATGGGCTCCTGTAATCATAAAAAGTAGGGCTGGAAGGCACCTCAGGTGGTCTCATCTAGTCCAAGCCCCTGCTTTGTGTTGTTCTGCGAGAGACAAATCAATATACACAAATTAACATCAAAATCAATATAACCAACATGTAGACAAATATCAAAATATATCTAATAGATTCAAAATTGCATAAAGATCAATTTAACTGGAAAGATATCAACGAAAAAAAATCCTTTCCTCTCGCTATGCCCCTGGACCACAGTTACAGCATCCCATATAGCCACCATTACATATGACATGTTAATGAAATGAAGTGTTAAAAATTCTGTCAAACTTCAGCCCCAGCCCCATGGTCCTGTCCCAGTGTGCTCCAGACCTCGACAGACCTCAGGCTACACGCAGGACAGGATGTCAATGGAAAACCCTCCTGAACTGCTCGCAGGGAGTGCACATTGCAGGAATGGGAGACTAAAACGGGACTCTGGGGACTTACAAGTGAACTATCGTCTGCTCCCGTTGAGCCCTCCAGCCTCATTGAGTGCACTATGGGCAGGCCCAGACTCTAGCAGGAGTTACCCACCAGTAACCTGCAGCTCCAGCAGAGCCTCTTCACAGAAGACACCAGCCTGGAAGAAGCAGGTGTACTGCCCGTGGTCGGAGGGGCGCACCCTGTGTATTCAGAGGTAATGTTGTCCTTCAGGAGCTGAGTCCTCCTGAAATACTCCTGCATCTGCTCTCCAGGATGATCCTGGCTGTCAGAGTATAGGTGCACAGATGGAGAGAACAAGGACCTCAACCACCGCACCTCCATGCTCTCCGCGCTCGTCGCAGGGGAGAGGCAGCAAGGAAGGACCGCGACTTCTCCCACAGAGGCAACAACGGGCTGGTCCGGTCCGATCACTCTGAACTGGGCTGGGGAAGAGTGCGAGACCAGAGGGAAATGACACTGGACAGGAGCCATGAACTCTGCCAATGCAGCTTCAATGGCACCATAACATAAAGGAGGACACAGGCAAACACGCACGCAGAGCAGCCTGGCCGGAGCGGGCAGAGGACAGCATGGCCTCCCTCGGCCTCCCTCTGCAGCGGGTCAGCTCTCTGGCCCTGGGCCCAGCAGGGACAAAGGAGAGGGGACAGGGCCCTGCACATGCATTGACAGGACGGGCCAGGTATATGTTGGGGGAGGCCCAGGCCTGGGTCTTCCAGCTGCACCTCAGCCCAAAGGGTTCAGGGGAGAGTCCCAGGCCCTGCCGGCTGGCCACATTTCACTATGCATCCCAGTGATAAATTTAGTTCCCTGAGTCAGAGACCAAGGGAAGGGGCCCTTGTAAATCCAGAAGAGACAAATGGTTAGCAGCAAAGGCAGACAAAAGGGAGGGCAAGGTGGCACTCTAGGGCATTGATACAGATCCTTTGAGTCTGCTCTGATGCACTAGAAATCCAGCGCATTAGAGGAAACTGGATTAATCGAGTCTGCTGGAGCTCATCGTGAATCCACTCGGCGCTACATCAGGTGTGGTTGTATAAGTGGTGTAGCACATATCAACACTGAGAAAAATGGTGGGTGGTGCAATTTAAAGTAAAACACATTCAATGTGCTTTAGTTCACCGCACACTGCTGCCGTTTTCTCAGTGCTGACGCACGCTGCACCGCTTACATAACTGCACCCAACACAGTGCAGCACTGGGCACTTCCATTAGTGTGGACTGATAATTAAAAGCACTCAGCACTGCCTTGGGCACATGTGTAAAAGTGTCCCTAGAGACTACCCACTTCAGATACAGGTTTCCCTCAACTGATGTGGGTTCAGTTTATGTGAATTCACTCTTATGCGATGACCCTTTTGTACCTCAACTTTGTTCTATGAGCGGTAAATTCTTATCTATGCGATTCCCATATTTGCGATGTGCAGCCCCTGCTGCAGCCCCAGGAACAGCAGACGCCACCTGCTTGCAGCCACGGGGCTGCACCCCTCTCCCCACACCTTCCCTAACCTCAGCCTTACTCCCCCCTCCCTCACAGCCCTGGGAACACATCTCTGTGTCTTTCATTGTAAAGTGGGTTTGCTTTAGGTGAATTTGATTTATGCACTGTTCCCTGGGAATGTATCTACCGTATAAATCGAGGGAAACCTGCATATACTTCTCCCGACTCCTCTCCGGACCTGGGGGCTCTTGGTCCAGCCCCTCTGAGCAGAGGGAAGTCAGACAGAGCACAGGCCTGGCCATGGTGAAAACGGGCCGCTCGAGTCCCAGCTCCATCTGGGGCTGACACCAGCTCTCTGTTCTGCTCTGTCTAGACACCAGTGTGACCCCATGCCTGGGACAAGGGCCCTGCTCTGGGCTGCGGGTGGGAACCAGATGTCGTGGGTGTACGCATATTGAAAAGGGCTCTGCATAGTCAGTAAAACAGATCACATTGCCGGGAGTTAAGATGTCAGAGATGGATGGCTTGGGGAAGGGCCTGCTTGCTGGGATAGCTCTGATCACCCAGCAGGGATGGATCTAGTCTCAGGAAGCCCCTCCTCAGCCTCCCTTCTCCCCCGCGGGTATCTCAGGGCAGGGACAGGCTTCTTAATGCAGAAGAGCTGTGGCACAGGCTGGAGAACATCATGCAGGGAAGTGGTGGCCACCACCTTTTTGCTGAAGTGCCGTGCGACCAACAGGCTTCAGCTAGCCACTCTTGGGTGACACTGGTCTTTTTGCAATTATCCTGCCCCTTCCGGGCTGGTTTGTTGCCAGGGTAGTTCTTCCCTCCCGCGTCGCCAACCCTGTTCTTGTCTGCCACATCTTGGAGTTCCTCAGTAGGTGGGGTTAGTTAGCGGGTCCCTCGGTGGCCCGGGCTAGGCCCGAAGGTTGCTGACGGGGCTCCACCACCCCTACAGCCTGGCCTCATGCGACCTTTGGTGTACCACCTTGTTGTTATCTGAGGTCTTCCCCGCAGACCCCAATTACAGGTCTGTGTCCCAGAACCAATGGCAGGAGACTCTGCTCGCACCTGCGATGCTTCCCACCCTAATCCTGCCTTTGGGGAACCTTCCCCACTGCTGCCTCTACCAAGGCTTCCCTGTGAGCCTCACTATGGGGCACACACCTATAGCCTCTGTCCCCCTAGCTCGGGGTATTCTGCAACAACCGATGCACCTCCACCAACCCACCACCTGTTCCCTGTCCCTGGGTCCTCAAGGGGAGTGATGGCACTACACTCTATTTGCCGCTCCCCCAACCAGCTCCAATCCCACGCTCAATGTCCCAGGTCCCGGCAGCGATCCCCGTCCCGATTACCATCCCCTTCAGGGTTGTCCCTGGATCTTCACCTCTCGGCGTGGCATCCCCCAAGCCCACTGTCCCATCACTCACACCTGAATCCAGCAGCGCTCCTGGGGTTGCTTCCGCTTTCCCTCAGTCAGTCAGCCAGTCGCTCCTTTGCTGATTAGTGGGGGTCTTCGTCGTGGTGCTCCCCTCCTCAGCCACCGTTACCTCCGGCTCACTGGATTCTTCGGTGCCTGCCCATGGAGCCCACTCTGCCACCAGTGTCAGCTGCAGCTTGGTCACCTGGATATCCACCCCTTCCGCAGCAGTGGCCACCTTTTTAAGTGTGCCGGCCAGCATCTGACACTGACATCACCAGCCAGCCGCAGCTCTACAAAGAGGTGGCTAACAAGCTGCGCGGGTTCCTCCCTCCACTCCACGTGTGCCCCATCCCGGGCTGCAGGTAAGTGCCCTGCGTTACCTCACCTCCCAGGACATAACCCCCACCCGCCAGTTGCCTTGTGGTGGTTCCAGGAGTCACGTGTCGCTGTTACCTGCACTGTGCTTGGGATTCGTCTGCTTCACCTCTCCACGTCTTGGGCCGCGCCTTCATTACATCTAGATAAGAAGTCTGCAGTTACGTTGTCCTTCCCAGGGCAGTATATGACACAGAATTTAAAGGGTTGTAGCGCCAATGCCCATAGCATTATGTACGCATTATCTGTTTTGGCCGTACTGAGCCATTTCAATGGTGCGTGGTCTGTGTCAAGTGTAAATTCCCTCCCAAGTAAGTAATAGCGGAAGTGCTCCACCCCCCATCAAATTGCCAAACGCTTCCGCTCGATCGTTGCATACCTGGTCTCAGCTGGTAGCAACTTCCGACTCGTGTATGCCACGGGCCTGTCCACCTTGGTGTCTCGTCGTGTCAATACAGCCGTGATTGCCACTGCAGAGGCATCCGTCTGCAACGGGAAGGGCTTCTCAAAGTCAGGTGTGTGTATAAGCACATCTTCACAGAGGACCCTTTTCAAGGCCTGAAAACGGTGCAACATCGCCCCATTCCACTGGACCCCCTTCTGATGTGGCCCTTTTAGGGCCTCAGAGAGGGGTGCCGCTAGGTCCGAGAACTGGGGAACGAATCTGCGGTAGTAATTCACTAGACCCAAGAAGGACCGCAGCTGCTTTATTGTTTGTGGGGCGCGAAAGGAGCGGATGACCTGGACCTTGTCTTCCAATGGTTGGATGGTTCCCTGGCCCACCAGGAATCCTAGTTATTTCATGTGCTTGTGCGTGATTGCACACTTTCGGGGGGTTGCTGTCAGGCCTACCTTCCGGAGTTCAATCAGGACCACCCTAAGGGCAGATAGATGTTGATCCCAGGATTGGGTGAATACGATGATGTCATTCATGTATGCAGCTGCGTATTCTGCGTGGGGTGCCAGAAGGCGTTCCATTAACTGTTGGAATGTTGCCGCAGCCCCATGCAAGCCAAACATCATTTTGACGAATTCATATAGTTTCATACTTTCATAGTTTTTAGGGTCGGAAGGGACCTGAGCAGATCATCTAGTCCAACCCCCTCCCATGGCAGGAAAGAAGTTCATCTAACCAGCAAGATGTTCATCTAACCTCCTCTTAAACACCCGCAGGGTAGGGTCCAGCACCACTTCTCTTGGAAGCTGGTTCTAGACCCTAGCCGCCCTGACTGTGAAGTAGCGCCTCCTGATGTCTAGCCTAAATTTACCCTCTGCCAGCTTGTGATGGTTATTCCTGGTCACTCCTGGTGGTGCTCGGGGAAACAGTGACTCCCCCAGTGCCTGCTGATCCCCCCTGACTAGTTTATAACAGGCCACTAGATCCCCCCTCAGCCTTCTCTTGTGGAGGCTGAACAGGTTCAGGTCCTGCAGCCTGTCCTCATAGGGCCTGCCCTGTTGTCCCCATATCATATGAGTGGCCCTCCTCTGGACCCTCTCCATGCTGTCGACATCCCTCTTGAAGTGTGGCGCCCAGAACTGGACGCAATACTCTAGCTGTGGCCTGACCAGTGCCGCATAGACGGGGAGGATCACCTCCTTGGACCTGCTCAAGATGCATCTGTGGATGCAGGACAAGGTGCAGTTGGCCTTCCTTACTGCGTCTCCACACTGCCGGCCCATGTTCATCTTGGAGTCAATGATGACCCCCAGATCCCTTTCCGCCTCCGTGCTGACAAGAGGGGAGTTCCCCAACCTGTAGGTATGGTGCCGGTTGTTCCTCCCCAGGTGCATCACCTTGCACTTGTCTGTGTTGAAACCCATCCTATTTTCGTCCGCCCACCCTCGTAACCTGTCTAGGTCTGAT
Source organism: Crocodylus siamensis (assembly GCF_052110815.1). Classification (NCBI taxonomy): domain Eukaryota; kingdom Metazoa; phylum Chordata; order Crocodylia; family Crocodylidae; genus Crocodylus; species Crocodylus siamensis. The sequence goes on along the minus strand of NC_143395.1, from coordinate 420,226,258 downwards.
CGTAGCCTCTTGCATCCTTCCAGTGTGCCCATGTCCCCCCACATGTTAGTGTCATTCAGCAAATTTGAACAGGGTGCTTTTTACCCCCTCATCCAAGTCACTGATGAAGATGTTGAACAGTGCGGGCCCGAGGACCGAGCCCTCTGGAATCCCACTGCCCACGTCCTTCCAGGTTGAGAAGGACCCATCCACTACCACCCTCTGGGTGCGGCCCTCCAGCCAGTTGGCAACCCATTTGACTGTGTGGGTGTCTACACCACAGCCCCCCAGTTTCTTAATGAGAACAGGGTGAGAGACGGTGTCAAAAGCCTTCCGGAAGTCCAGGAAGACTATATCCACTGCTACCCTTGCGTCTAATGATCTGGTGATCTTATCGTAAAAGGCCACCAGGTTGGTCTGACAGGACCTGCCACTGATGAACCCATGTTGGTTGCCCCTAGCATGCAGTCCCCTGCTGGCCCCTCCTGGATGTGTGCCAGCATGATTTTCTCCAACAGCTTGCCTAGGATCGAGGTGAGACTAACCAGCCTATAATTTCCCGGGTCCTCCTTCCTGCCTTTTTTGAAGATGGGGACCACGTTGGCCCTCTTCCAGTCCTCCGGTACCTCGCCAGAGCTCCACGAGTGCTTGTAAAGTCGTGCCAGGGGACTTGCAATGACCTTGGCCATTTCCTTTAGAACTCTAGGGTGGAGATCATCCAGACCGGCTGACTTGAATACGTCCAACCCCTCCAGAAGCTCCCTAACTAAATCCTCACTAACCCGTGGCCCAGGTGTGCCTCCCTTGGGGTCCAAGGGGGCCCAGCAGGGAGATGGCTGTTCTGGTCCCTACTTAGGAAGACGGAGGCAAAGAAATCGTTAAACATGTTAGCTTTGCCATCTGGTGTGATGACCAAGTTTCCCATGTGGTTCTGCAAGGGCCCCACATTACTCGGGACCTTCTTTTTACCCCCTACATATTTAAAAAAAGACTTCTTATTGTCCTTAATCTGGGAAGCTAGCCCCAGTTCCATCTCTGCCTTGGCCTTCCTAACTGCCCCCCTTCATCCTCGAGCAACTACAGAATAGCCCTCCCTGGTGATGACCCCTTCTTTCCATTGGGTATAAGCCTCCTTTTTAGCAAGGAGACATTCCCGGATTCTTTTGGTGAGCCACAGAGGCTTGTGTGCTCTCCTGCTCCCATACAGGCCCCACGGGGCTCCAACGGCCATCTTGTTGCAGTCACCTGGGTGTACGGGGATTTGCCAATACTCCTTGGCAAGATCTAGAGTAGGTATATATCGGGCAGCCCCGATCCGCTCCACTAGTTCCATCACCCGTGGCATGGGGAAGGCATCAAACGTGGCCACTTCATTCAATTTCTGATAGTCTACCCAGAGCCTTAAGGTCCCGTCTGGTTTTCATATGGGTACAAGGGAACTCTGCCAAGGGCTTCGCAATGCCGTGATGACGCCAAAGGCCTGCATTTGCTCCACTTCCTTATGCACCTCTTCAGTTAAATGTTGAGGTATGGGTCGCCACCGGTCTCGTACAATCACACCCAAGGGTGTCTGAATAGCATGGTAGGTGTCCCTTACCCATTCCGGATCTTCTGAAAAGACCCCCTTGAATTCCTCAAGGAGGGCCTCCACTTCTCTTCTCTGGGGTGTGGTTAGTTCACCACTCACTTGAACCGCCCTTAAGGGCTCCGTCTCTCCTGGGTTTTGACCGATGTCCTGTGGCTCAGGGTCCTCGTCCGCTTCCTCTTTAAAAGCAGCCCATCCCTCGGGTTGTCGCCATTCTCGTAACAAGTTGACACGGTAAATTTGTTTTGTCTTTAAGTAACCTGAGTGATATACCTTGTAGTCGACTGGGCCGACCTGTCGAATGATTTCGAAGGGTCCTTGCCATTGCGTTAACAGTTTACTAGACAAGGTGGGCAGTAGGACTAACACCTTCTGTCCTGGCTGAAACTCCCATTCCCTCGCACGTAAGTCATACCTGTCCTTTTGTGTTTATTGAGCCTGTCTCAAGTTGCCCACTGCTAGCTCTCGGGCACTCTGGACTCAACATTGAAAGGCTTGATGGTACTTCGAGGGGTTGGAGATGGCCACAGGGCCCTGTTCCCACTCCTTCTGGAGGATCTGTAACAAACCCCATGGCTGATGGCCCAGCACCAGCTCAAAGGGGGAATACCCCAGGGACTCTGAAGGGGAATCACTGAGTACAAACAAGGCCAGCGGGAGCATTAGGTCCCAATGCCGGGGGTCACCTCATAGGCGTCACCGCAATACCTTTTTCAAGGTCCCGTTCAATCGCTCTACCAGCCCATTGGTTTGGGGGTGGTAGACAGATGTCCTCATCCGTTTAATTCTCAGGGTTTGACATACCCCTTGCAGGACCCCCAACATAAAGTTTTGTCCCTGGTCCATCAGGATCTCGTGGGGAACCCCCATACGGGCTATCCATTTTACCAACTCTTCGGCAATCCGGGGTGCGTTACTGACCTGAGAGGTACGGCGTCGGGGTACCTGGTTGCATAGTCCACAAACGACAGAATGTACTGGTGTCCGTTACTGCTGCACAGCAGGGGCCCAACAACATCCATGGCAAAATGGGAGAAGGGCAGATCAATAATAGGCATTGGCCTCAACGGAGCTCGGGGTGGCTGATATTCCTAGCCTTTTGACACACCGGACACTCAGCACATCACTGAGCCATATCTTCCTCCAGTTTTGGCTGGAAGAACCACCAGGATATTTTATCTGTCATGCGCTTCCTCCCCATGTGGCCTCCCATGGGGGTGGCATGGGCCAATTGCCACACTGCCTTCCGAAAACATATAGGCACCACCAGTTGGACCCGGCTCCCCTTCTCCTCCCTCCTTGGTGTCACCCGATACAAGAGGTGATGCCTTACCTCCAAGTGACTCCCCAACTCGGAGGCTGGTGCCAGCAGCTGGACCACATCCATGGGCTGAGTCCACAATTCTTGTAATTCAGGGTCATCCCCTTGGGCCTGCCAGAATTGTTGTACACTGGCGATGTTCCTCCAGTCGACCACTTCATCCTCGCCCTCCCTGGCATTTCCCTCTCTTTCTTCGGTGTCACCAAGCCATCCGTCCCTCCAGTTCAAAGCTTTGCGCACGACTTCGATGTCCCGTACCCTGTCCATCACCTCATACAGGGGTGCCCAGTCTCGTCCCAGCAGCATCTCGCACGCCAATCACAGAGCAAGGCGTACCACCAATGCCCCCTGGTATTCCATAACTCTGAGATGGGCTCTTACTCGACGGAGGGCCTGGGTCTCACCGTGGAGAGACGACACCCTCACAGGTTCTATTTGGCCCACGGGGACATCAGGCAAGAGGTCAGCCCTAATCAACGATTGTGCACACCCGGAATCTAACACCGCCCAGGCTGGGCAGTCCTCTACCCAAGCACGCACCACAGGACGCTCCCATACTGGGCTGCCTCCCCCGGCCCCAAAACTCCATCCCCTGAAACCTCCTTTGGGGAATTCAGCCATCCCCCTTGGGATACTCAGGGTCTGTCCTCTCTCCGCGGTACACCCTGCACACTCTCAGGCAAGATGTCCTATCCTACTGCAGTGGCAGCATACCATGTTCCCCCCCTTGGGCCCTATATCCGGGCTTACTTCGTTCCACCTCCCTCGTTACCGGCGCTGACAGCGGGGACCCTTGCTTCTCCCGTGGTTAATGCCACTCCGCAGCTGCAAAGACCTTGGCCAACTTTAATGCTTCCTCACAAGTCTAGGGGGCATGCTGCCGGACCCAGCGCTGGGTTCTTTCCTCCAGATTGTTTACGAATTGCTCTAATATGACCTTGGCCACAAGGGTTGCCATCATACATGTAGCCAGGTTGACCCATTTACCGAGGTCCCGGAGCCACTGAAGCAACACCTGCAGTCGCCTCTCTTCTGTCCCTTTCTTGGCCCAAAGACCTGGTGGTAGTGCTCTGGACAGAGCTCGAGGCGGTACAGGAGAGCCGTCTTCACCGCCCCACAGTCTTGGGCTTCTTCCCGAGTCAGGGCGCAATAGTTTCATAGTTTCATAGTAGCTAGAGTCGGAAGGGACCTAGGTAGATCATCTAGTCTGACCCCCTGCCTTAGCAGGAAAGAGCACCGGGGTCAGATGACCCCGGCAAGGTGCTCATCTAACTTCCTTTTAAAAATCCCCAGGCTAGGAGCCTGCACCACTTCCCCTGGAAGCTGGTTCCAGGCCCTAGCCGCCCTGACTGTGAAGTAGCGCCTCGTAATATCTAATCTAAACTTACCCTCCGCCAGCTTGTGACCGTTATTCCAGGTCACTCCTGGCAGCGCACGGGGGAACAGGGACTCCCCCAATACCTGCTGATCCCCCCTGACCAGTTTGTAGCAGGCCACAAGGTCCCCCCTTAACCTTCTCTTGTGGAGACTAAACAGGTTCAGGTCCCGTAGCCTTTCCTCATAAGGCCTGCCCTGCTGACCCCTGATCATACGAGTGGCCCTCCTCTGAACTCTTTCCATATTGTCCACGTCCCTCTTGAAGTGTGGCGCCCAGAACTGGACGCAGTACTCCAGCTGCGGCCTGACCAGTGCCGCATAGAGGGGGAGGATCACCTCCCTGGACCTGCTCGAGATGCATCTGTGGATGCATGACAGGGTACGGTTGGCCTTCTTGACTGCCTCCCCACACTGCCGGCCCATGTTCATCGTGGAGTCAATGACGACTCCAAGATCCTTTTCCATCTCCGTGCTGGCAAGAGGGGAGTTCCCCAACCTGTAAGTGTGGTGCCGGTTCTTCCTCCCCATGTGCAACACCTTGCACTTATCAGTGTTAAACCCCATCCTATTCTCCTCCGCCCACCGTTGCAACCTGTCAAGGTCAGCTTATAGCCTATTGCACCCTTCTAGTGCACCCACATCCCCCCACATCTTAGTGTCATCAGCAAACTTGAACAGGGTGCTTTCTACCCCCTCATCCAAGTCACTGATGAAGATGTTGAACAGTGCGGGCCCGAGGACCGAGCCCTGCGGAACCCCACTGCCCACATCCTTCCAGGTCGAGAAGAACCCATCCACTACCACCCTCTGGGTGCGGCCCTCCAACCAGTTGGCGACCCATTTGACCGTGTGGGCATCGACACCACAGTCTCCCAGCTTTTTGATGAGGACAGGGTGAGAGACAGTGTCGAAAGCCTTCCGGAAGTCCAGAAAGACTACATCCACAGCAACCCCTGCGTCTAATGATTTGGTGACCTGATCGTAAAAGGCCACCAGGTTGGTCTGACAAGACCTGCCACTGATGAACCCATGTTGGTTGCCCCTGAGCATGCATTCCCCCGCAAGGCCCCTCCTGGATGTGTGCCAGGAGAATTTTTTCAAAGAGCTTACCCAGGATTGAGGTAAGACTAACTGGCCTGTAATTTCCCGGGTCCTCTTTTTTTCCCTTTTTGAAGATAGCGACCACATTGGCCCTCTTCCAGTCCTCCGGCACCTCGCCAGAGCACCACGAGTGCTCATAGAGCCGCGCCAGGGGTCCCACAATGACCTCGGCCAGTTCCTGTAGAACCCTAGGCTGAAGATCGTCTGGACCAGCGGACTTGAACACGTCCAGCCTCTCCAGAAGTACCCTAACTAACTCCTCGCTAACCCTTGGCCCAGGCGTGTCTCTCTCGGGGCCCGAGGGGGGCCCAGCAGGGAGGTGGCTGAACTGGTCCCTACTTAGGAAGACAGAGGCAAAGAAATCGTTAAATATGTTAGCTTTGTCATCTGGTGTGATGACTAAGTTGCCCATCGTGTCCTGCAGGGGCCCCACATTACCCGGGACCCTCTTTTTACCCCCTATGTATTTGAAGAAGGACTTCTTATTGTCCTTAATCCGGGAAGCTAGTCCTATCTCCAACTCTGCCTTGGCCCTCCTGACTGCCCCCCTACATCCTCGGGCGACTGTAACATAGTCCTTCTTGGTGATGACCCCATCTCTCCATTGGGTATATGCCTCCCTTTTAGCAAGGAGACATTCCCGGATGCTCTTAGTGAGACATGGGGGTTTATGTGCCCTCCTGCTCCCTTTGACCCTTGTTGGGATTACCTCCCTTTGGGCATGGAGGATCGTCTCCTTAAGGAGCAACCACTCACCTTCGACATCCGATTCCCTTCCCCTCTGGGTCCTCAGTGCTTCCCCAACGATCCTCCTTAGCTTGTTGAAGTCAGCCCTCCTAAAGTCTAGGGCTGTTGCCTTGCTGCAGCCCTTTGCCACCTTACGCTGGATGGTGAATTCCAGCAAGCGATGATCACTGTCTCCCAGGTGGCCCATCACCTGCAGCCCCCTCACCAGGTCATCACCCGTGGCCAGCACCAGGTCCAACAAGGCGTCTCCCCTGGTGGGACTGTGCACCTCCTGGGTTAGATGGAGGTCCTGCACTCTGGCTAAGAACCGACGTGAGCGATCAGACTTGGCTGACTGCTCCTCCCAGCAGATGTCTGGGAAGTTCAGGTCCCCCATGATGACCACATCCTTAGCCCTCACTGCCTCTGTGAGCTGACCTAAGAATTCCTGGTCGAGCTCTTCTCCCTGGTTGGGAGGTCTATAGTAGACTCCCACCATTAAGTCTCTCTCCCCTGGACTGCCTTTTACTCTAACCCAGAGCACCTCAGAGTGCCCCCCCTCTACCCCTTTGCTAATTAATGAGGAAGTATATTCCTCCTTGATGTAGAGTGCTACTCCTCCACCTTTCCTTCCTATCCTGTCCTTCCTGTATAGCCTATAGCCCTTGACACTCACCGCCCAGTCATGCTATGAGTCCCACCACGTTTCTGTGATCCCTACTATGTCAGGGCTGGTGACAGCTAGGAGGAGGGCGAGTTCCTCCTGCTTCTTCCCCATACTTCGAGCATTCGTGTAGAGGCATTTGAGGCCTCCAACGGTTGTGCCCACTGACCCCCTAGTCTCAGCAATGCCCCGTCCCCCATCGCTTACCTGTTTCTCCCTTTTGACCATTGGTCTGGGCTCGCTGGCTGTTGCTGGGCCTGGTAGTTCCTCGTCTCCTCCGCCCTCATCTTCCCCCTCCCCCGACGAGCCTAGTTTAAAGCCCGCTGAAGGAGGTTCACCAACCTGGAAGAGAACACATGCTTACCTTTAGGGGAAAGGTGGAGCCCATCCCATCCCAGCATGTCTCTCATCACGATGTGCCGGTCATGGCTGAGGAAGCCAAAGCCCGCCTCAAAGCACCATTCCTGTAGCCTCCAGTTGGTCTCCGCAATGCACATCTCGTGACGTCTGCCTCGACCGCTCACTGGCAGGATGGAAGAGAAGACCGCCTGTGCACCCATCTCCCTCAGCACGCCTCCCAGAGCATGGTAGTCCTCCATCAGGCAATCAGGGGCTCTCCTGGCCGCATCGTTAGTACCCACATGGACAAGGACCATGGGGTAATAATCGGTGGGCTGGATGATGGACTGGAGCATCCCCTTCACATCCAGAATCTTCGCTCCGGGCAGGCAGTAGACCTCACGTGCTGAGGGATCCTGGCGACAGATGGGGCCCTCCGTACCTCTCAGGATGGAGTCACCAATCACGATGACGCGACGCTTCCTCCTCTTAGGCCTCTTGACTCCCGCCGCCCGCACAGGACATTGTGTGCACAAAGTCTCCTCCCTGGAATCTTCCACTGCTCCCTCCTCCTCCAGGGCTGCCAGGACCTCATATCTGTTCTCCAGATGGACAGGAGGAACTGGTGCCGCAACATGGTTAATAGCCCTGGCGCGGGAGACCGTCTGCCACTCAGCAGTGGAGGGCTCATCCCGGGCTGCCCTCTCCTCTGTTGTACCACCCTGCAGAGAAAGAAAATACCTATCAATTTCCTCCTCTGCCTCACGGATTCTCCTCAGCCTGCTAACCTCCTCCAGGAGCTCCTGCACCCGCTCCTCCAGGGTCCTAAGGCGGATACCTACAGGACAGGTGCAGGAGTCCCCAGTCCCTGCCCCCCCAGACCTTGCCGGCCAGTTCCCGCAGGCCAGGGGGTTGGAGGACGGCAGCCCCCCCGAGGGCTCTGTCTGGGTGGAGGCCTTGGACAAGCCCCGGGAAGGCCGCGCCCCCCGGGCAGGGGCCCTGGCAGAACTCCGTGTCGACACCATCGCAGGAGTTGCTGCCCTTACTAGCAGAGCAGGGGTCAGCTGCCTGGGCCTTACCCACTACCCATGCTCCAAGCTGGCTGGGCCAGTATCTTTTCTCGAGACCCTTAACAATGGCATGGCATTCAAAGGCCTCAGTATATGCCTCTGGGTCATCGTCCACCATCATCTTGGGTATTCCCAGAGCTGACGTGTTGCACTAGCAACCACTGCTGCAATCTCAGGATCTGCATCAGCACCTGCAAGTTCTGGGCTAGTAGGTGCACGGGGCCCATCTCAGCTGGTTGCATACCAAACCGGTGCCCCATAAAGGTTTCCCGGACAATGCACCATTCTGCAACCGATGGGCTTCAGCTAGCTGCTCTCGGGCAACTCTGTTCTCTTCATGGTTGTCCCGCCCCTTCTGGGCTGGTTGTTGCTGGGTTAGTTCTTCCCTCCCACGTCACCAACCCCGTTCTTGCCTGCCACATCTTGGTGTTTCTCAGTAGGCAGCGTTAGTTAGTGGGTCCCTCAGTGCCCCGGGCTAGGCCCGATGGTCGCTCATGGGGCTCCACCACCCCTACACCCCAGCCTCATGCCACCTTTGGTGTATTGTCTTGTCATTATCTGTGGTCTTCCCCACAGACCCTGACCGCCGCTCTGCATCCCAGAACCAATGGCGGGAGACTCTGCTCACACCTGTGATGCTTTCCACCCAAATCCTGTACCGTGGTGAACCTTCCCCACTGTTGCCTCTACCAAGGCTTCCCTTCAAACCCCACCACGGGGCACACACCTATATCCTCTTCCCCCTAGCTCAGGGTATTCTACAACAACTGATGCACCTCCACCAACCCACCACCTATTCCCTGTCCCTGGGTCCTCAAGGGGAGCGATGGCACTACACTCTATTTGCCAGTCCCGACCAGCTCTGATCCCACGCTCAGCGCCCCAGGTCCCAGCGGTGATCCCTGCCCCGATTACCATCCCCTTCAGGGTTGTACCCGGATCTTCGCCTCTCGGCGTGGCGTCCTCCAAGCCCACTGTCCCGGCACTCACACCTGAATCCAGCGGCGTTCCTGGGGTTACTTCCGCTTTCCCTCATTCAGTCAGCCAGTCGCTCCTTCACTGATTAGCGGGGGTTTTCGTCATGGTGCTCCCCTCCTTGGCCACCGTGACCTCCGGCTCGCTGGATTCCTTGGTGCCTGCCCATGGAGCCCACTCTGCCGCCAGTGTCGGCTGCAGCTTGGTCTTCTGGCTATCCACCCCCTCCGCAGCAGTGGCCGCCATTTTTAACTTTGCCGGCCAGCATCTGATGCTGATGTCACTGGCCGGCTGCAGCTGTACAAAGAGGCGGCTAACAAGCCACGTGAGTTCCTCCCTCCGCTCCACATGTGCTCTGTCCTGAGCTGCAGGTAAGAACACTGCGTTACCTCGCCTCCTGGGACACACCGCTAGTTAGACCCAGACCTTCCATGAGTGCTGCTCTGATCCCTGTGGTGCCCGTGTCTGTGCCTCTGTCCTACCACCTCCCCTTACCTCGCACCCAGACACATGTGCCAGACCCAGCCGCTGCCCATGACCCTTATGGCATGCATGCACGGGCTGCCCACACTAGTGTAGAGAAACAGGCAGGGGCACCTCTGCAGACCCACAACCAGCTGGGCAGATGGGGGCTGTGGGTTGCAGATAGAGATGAGGATCGACTCGATTGCTTCTGTTTGGGGTAATCTGGATTTATTCTAGCAGCTCAATTGTTTGCCGTCACGCTGGCTGCGCAGTTGTTACTGCCGAACTTTCCTGGTGCCGACGCCTTCCGGAGCCAAACCGCAGGAAGGGCTTGCTAGCAATGAGTGGGATTAAACACGGACACGGAGAGGTTGTGAAGTCTGTCTGGGGAGGGGTCGCCGTGGAGGTCGCACAGACATTTGTGGGGCATGGTTCCCACTGGCCTGATCCTACCCTGAGCAGGAGATAGACGAACTGACCTCCCGCGTCCCTTTTAGCCTCTTTTTCCTACTAGTCTGTGACTAGCTCCAAGTTCGTAGCTCCCTGTGCATCCATCGGTGTGTTGACACTGAATCCTAACGAGGGCGGCTCATATCAAGGTGGTTAACTGGTTGACCCTTGATCTCACTAGCAGACATGTCAAACCAGCCGGCTTCTCCCACAGTCCGAAGTTGGCTTTTCCAGGCCTCCCGGGGGTTTCACTCCGGCGCTCTCCCAGACATGTCTGCAATGCAGCTGTGTCCTCCGTGCACAATTTGGCAGCTGTTTCTAAATCGATAATTATGGGGCACTGTACAATTACCTTTTATATAATTAAACAACACAATGGATACTGTATTGTTCATTGCCACATTTCATTCAGTAATCCCTTTCAGCCTAATCGTGGACCATTGCAGACAGAAAAGATCTGCTCGTTGTAGGTCTCGTCCGCTCTCAATGCAGTCTTTCTCCACATACGAGTGCAACACCTGTACGCTGTTATATTCTCATGTCAGGTCTTCTTCCAAGTGGTCTGAACTTTAAAACAAGAAAACAATCCCACCCTGTGCCCTCCCAGGAGTCGTTGTGCGCTCTGCTCCCATTGCACAGGTTTCCCTTTGAATGCAGCGTGCTCCCTGGAGCTCCTTGGGGAAGGCAGCATTGCATCTGCATGGCGTGTAACTCAGTTGTGGCAGCAACGTACAGAGAAACAAAGTACAGAAATGTGCTCTTCATGGCAATATTTTGTGTAGCACAAGGGAGATTTTGGGGGAAGCCTTTCAAAGAGTGGTGTTCAAATGAGCCTGTCCTCTATAGAGCACTCTCCCTTTAATGTCTTTCTCTTCCTGTCTTTATTTCTAACCCCGTGCTCCTTTTAATTCATCTCTTCCCCTCTCTTTAATCACACTCTTTCCCATTCTCCTCACAGAACAAGCAAGAGTAACAAATCCAGTTTTTGAGTATTGGTGTGTAACATATGAGCAACGGTACACACCTCCTCCCCCTCCCCTCCACATCTGCCTTGTCTTTTTTGGCGGAAAGCTCCTGGGGGCTTTCCCCTGCATCCAGACAGCCCCGAGGGTCAGGGCCGTGTGCTGAGCGGTATCTTCAGGCTACTGGAAGTGGTGCCCATGAGAAGCAGACCTGAGTGGCTGTCCCTTGAGAGATTTAAGTTTTATACTGAGTATTTAGCTGCACTTTACCAGTCTTCCAAATATGACTCTAATTCCATTGATTTGTTTTTTCCAAATTTAGGGTGTAGACAGTGAATGATGCCAGGAAGGGAGCTTACATTGTCTACATGGAGAATAAAAATTAAGATTTCTAATGGAAAGTCAGTCCCCAGCTCTGTAGTTAGGTATAGAAAATCCAGAGCTCGAATGACATTCTCCATAGCTGTTAGGTTAAATCTCAGTATAGTAGCTGAGAGCAGAGGATTAATGACTTTTGTTTTAATTTTAAGTTAGACGTAGGCATTGCTAACGTCCCTCCTGGTGCGGCTAGTAATGCTGGTGGAGAAGGGAGCGCGGTGTCTCTGCTGGCAACCGTTCGAACGCGGGGGCTGTTCGTTGTGGCAGGGAGAGCGGACGGGGACAAGGTCGCATGCTGCTGGAAATGAGCCCAAATCCTCGAGATGCCTTGGAGTACGGGGACCAAGTTCAAGTGACCAGTTTCAAGATAAACATAGCCATGGAGCAGTAGATCTCTCCAGACGTGACATTAAGTTTTAGCTTCTCTCCACTGGCGAACATTGTGAGTCGATTTTGGTTAATTCTCTTCTAACAATTGATTTTAAAGGCATGTGCCAGTGATGGGCTTCAGGAGAGAGAGAGCTGTTGTCCTCCCAACGCCTGGTCCAACACTTGCTGCGTTACGTGAGCTCGGTTGCTGCACAGAGGTCCCTTAGGAAAACGGTGGCCCAATCCAGATGCACACGCTTTAGTCTTTGCACCACAAACTCACTTCTCATCTCCCACAAGTGTTCTGGTGTCGGTACTGTCTGTCATTACAAATGCAATGTGTGCATCGGCACTTCATACAAACCACTCATTTGTCTTTGTTGCAATCCCTTGCCCTTGAGCAACAGCGGGGCGTGTCTTTCTCTAAATGTCTATAGGATCTGAGACAAAAACCAAACCCCTCCTGAAGTGATAAGCAACCTGGATGAGGGATTTCGAAGAGAAATACAGAAAGGCTTCTCATTGATTCATTCTGTATTTCCGAAGCAGGGTAAAACCTTCCTGTCTGGGGACACAACCCTCGGCTGCCGTGTTGCACACCAGGTTGTTGCACATTCCCCGTTGAAGTCGTGTTGCTCCCATCTCTCCCTTTTCTCTTCTCCTCTCCCGTGTGCTGAGTTGCTCTGTTCTTGTACGGGAGCTCCCTGAGCCTCTGGTGGGACGGGGACATATCGATCACATGCACAAATACGCATCTAGAGCCTCCAAATTGTTGCATAGAGCTGGGAGCATGTGAGCTCGGACCTCTCCCCAGGACAGACCCTTGGCTGACTTCAGTTCAGTGCAGGGAAGCAATGACAACGTCTCTCAGCTGAGGCTCTGCCCCTTCAGTGTAGAGGATCCTCTGTCATTTCCTGATCTTGTCTGGAGGGAAAATGCTTGAAAACTGTTTTTCAGATTGGGCAGGTGCCCAGGGCTTCTCTGGGAAGGCTTACACTGCAGTATAAAGTAAGCCATCGAAGGAATTGCTCCTTGTTGCATAAAACACAACCGACTGAGCACATGTCTGAGGACAAGTCTCGCGTTGCACACTTGGTGCTGGTTAACACATAACAGATGAGGATGTTTCCCAGCGTTCACTGCCGCCTCCTTTCTGAATCTGGCAAATATGTAATAAAAGCAGCAGTATGAAATAGTGCTTTGCTGTGTAGACATGTGCAGACTTGCTGCCAGAAATGATGGAGGATTTTTATACATCTGTCTATACAGTATACCACCAATAATCTGTGGGGTAGGGGAGGTTGGGGCAGCCACTGTGCTGGCCCCAGCAGTGTTTCCTGGGGGAAAAGACATTTTCTGAGGGTGCCTTGAGTAGAATAAGTCTAAAAACAGTGCAGAACCAGTGGTGTGGCCTGAGAGAGGCAGCTAGCTGTGTCAGCGTGAAGTCGGACAGACGGCAGGATCGAGATGCCCCTTGTAGACTCAGGGGGGCTCAACCCCTGGCCCATGGGGCGGATCCTGCCTGCAGGCCAAGTCACCCATCCCCACAGCTCCACTGATTTGGTGATGGGTGAAAGTTTGGAGGTGTTGGGAGCCCCCGGCAGTAGCAGAGGGAAGTAGGAGACTGGGGCAGACACTCTGGGCACCGACCCAGGGGCAGGAGGGGAAAAAGTCATAGCGGCTGCACTGCCAGCGGCACCGCTGGGGATGCTGTTCTCCCCTCCCTGCTGCCCCCCACCTCCGGCACCCTGTATCCCGGGCACTCAGACACAGTGTGATGTGTGCTGGGCCTGGGCCACTTGTGCCATCCCACCCACATGAGGCCCATGGTGCGTGGCCCTGGACTCGCACACCCGAAAGCTTGAGCACCACCAGACTCGCTGAATCCCAGATGCACCAGCTTTCCGGAGCAAGTGCTCAGCTCACCAGAGGGCAAGAAATGATGTGCAGAGAGCAGGTGTGCAATGCAGAGGTGTTTATTTTAAATATAAAAGGGCATGGAGGGGGGGAGGGGAAAGGGGGACAGTGCTGAGAGAGGTGAACAAAGTAACCAGGTAAAACCCCCGAGGGATGCAGGGATGTGGAAGTGACAGATGAGAGTTTGGGGCCGGTCCCTCCCCGCGCAGTGCTGTGCATGGGGGCTTGGGAGATGACCCCTGGGCCAGGGCAGCGGCAGGGTCCAGGTGGGAGCAGCTCCTGGGATGGAGATCCAAGCCCCCCCCACCCCGGGGGGGCACCGAGGGGCCGGCAGTCGGGAGCGGGGGGGACAGTCTGTGCCGCAGGTCGTGGCAGGGACAGGGATTGGCTCAGGGCTGGGCTGGGGCCGGGCACAGGGTCAGGGGAGCCGCGTTGGTGCCCCCAGCATTGACACCAGGATAGAAGTAAAGGCGCAGGGTCCCGGAGAAGGAGTCGGTGAAAGTGAAGAGATGGGGCCTGTCGGTCACGTTGTAAAAGGAGACCTCGCCCCCCTCGTAGTCCAGGAAACCACCCCCCGCCTGGGCCACACGCTCACAGGGAGTGGGGTCGGGGGGGAGGTGAGGGCCTCTTTTCCCCTATCCTGCAACCACACGCCCCAGTATCCACGGCCAGGTGTTGCTGTGACCCCCCCGTTTCCTGCGCACAGACTCCCTGCACACGCCCAGGGCCCAGCGCGTCTTGTCTCCCACCTCCACCTCCCAGTAGCGCCTCCCGCCCGCGAACCCCTCCGCGCCCAGGACACAGGCACAAGCATCATATCTCTCGGGGGTGTCGGGCACATCCTGTCGGGTGTCTCTGTGTCTCACACGTCTCCGATCCTCAGACAGGACGAGGTGGGGATGAGCCGTCCCCGGGTCCAGAGTCACATCTGCTGGGGAGAGAGTCGCGGGTCAGGGCGGGGGCAGGCGGGTCCCGAGATCACGGGGAACTCACCGCGTCCCAGGAATCGTGGGTCGGTCCCGGCTGGGAGTCACCGTCGCCCCGCGGGGAAATGGGGGAACAGGAAATGGGGGGACAGGAAAGCGGAACGTCCCCACCGGCCCCTTCCTCCCTGGGGCATTCCCGGCCTGGGCGCTGGGGCCACGAGGGGGGAGGGACATGGGGTGGGGGCAGGGCAGGCCCTGGGAGGGGGAGGGGCATGCAATGATGTCATCCCAGCAGGTCCCTGCCTGCCCCTCCCCCACACCTAGCGGGGCTGCTCTGCCTGGGGGTCAAGGGGAGTGGGCTCCACCCCATGAGCTGGTGTTGCAGGGGCTGTGGGGAAGGGGGCAGGGGGGCAGGGAGGCTGCAGCGAGTGGGGGATGGGCTGGGGGACTGCAGGGAGCAGAGGGGCCCATTGCAGCCTGCCCAGGGGAGGGGGGGCAGGGGGAGCGGAGGGCAGGGCCCGGGGGTCTCCATGCCTGGGCCAGGGTCACTCGGTTTGCTGCCGACAGTGGGTGGGTGCCTGCCCCCCCACCCCAGGCTGGGCTGCCCTGCCCCGGGGGACCCCCATGTCCCCAGCCCTGTGGGCACAGCACTGCAGCCAGGGCAGCCCACAGCCAGCGCCTCCCCAGAGCCAGCCCAGGGCAGGGCCATGCATGGGGCTGGGCGCAGGGGTGGGGGGGAAGGGGAAGGGCAGGGGGGCACTGACGGGGCACTAAGCACCGGAGAACAGGGCCCATTGCTGGTGAGTCTGGGGCAGTCGAGCGGGGAGGGGGCATTTCCCCACTGACTGCCCCAAACCTCTGGGCTCAGCTCACAAGAGACACGTCCCAGGCCCCCGCCGTGTGTCTGCTCTGGGGGTCTCCACCGGAGGACCTGCACTGGGACTGGGACACGCCGTGTACCCGGGCCCTGGGACACTGCTGGGACTGGGCAGTCCCCCACCTCTTTCAAGGCCACAGTCAGTTGAATTCCAGCTTCTGTAATCTGCATGAGAAAGGCTAGGGAGAAGCTGGAGGAGAGTTTGCGATTTAGCATAAGAAAGGCTGTGGCAAGGCTGGGAAAGAAAAAAAGTCCTTGGCAGTGTTCCTTTCTTATCAGGTCCAAATGCAAGCTGTGCATTTCTAACAATACTCCATTTCTAAAAATATTCTCCCCTCAAGATGCTTTCTGCTCCCCATTTTCATTTGGGCAGATCAAGATAATTACGGGGAATTCTTCTGAGCACCATGACTTTTGCTACAGTCTGCGCTTTGAGGGGGACTGCTGCAACTTGCATCCTTTCAACTGTGGTGGTACTCAATCTAGTGAGACAGGGAATAAGGCAAGGAATAAAAATCAAACCAGTCAAAGCACACAAAAACAAAAACCCTACTTTCTTCCACCAGGGTCCTCCAAGTAGATTAGACCACCAGTCTCTATCCCATGTGTTTTCCCACGTTTGTATTGGTACATGGGCTATTTTCCTAATCTCTTTGGCAATCTCTAAGACTGCTTTTCCGTTATCATCTATTTGGAGACAACAATTAGAAAGGTTGAACTTTCCGCAGACTCCGCCATCCTCTGCGAGTAAATAGTCTAAGGCCATTCGATTTTGGTATGTGGCTTCTCTCATCTGAGAACTCTGTCGGGCCAGTAACTCGAGAGCAGTGGCAGTTTGGTTAGTAATTATTTCCAGGACTGCCTGCAACCTGATGATTCTATTTAGCATGTATATTGGTGTCCGGTATCCCCAACTCCCATCATTAGCCCATGTAGCTGGTCCATAATACTTAATATTCCTTTGAGGGGGCCACTCATCCTCCTTCCACTTTTGGGAGCCACCCCGTGTCAAACTTACATCAATACTTCTCTTGGTCCTTTTCCAATCATCATACAAAGAGACTCCCAACTTATTTCCAACCTCAGATGGTAGCAAAAAGAAACCTGGTACAATTACCCCAATATAGCAGGTTCCTGTCCACCTTTGTGGCAGTACCGTATAGGCTCGCCTTCCGCAAATCCAATAATGTCCTTTAAAGGCCCTGTTCTCCCCTCCCAAGGCCAGGGGGTCACAGTTCCACCAGAAAAGAGGGGGATAGTATTTGTTGTCCCTATGCCCTAAAGGGCCGGTGTAATGGTCACTCGGTTTAAACCAACATCTCCATACGCCATCTTTATCCCTATACTCGCACTTGGTTATTTCATTTGTGTCATTTGAGGCACTCCAAAATCTATTAAACCATGCCATCGTGCCATTCGGGTGCGCCCATTGCCAATTATAGAAGTAGGGTATGAATCGTTCATTTCGGGTTTCATTATATGTCTGACATTTTGTAATGTTAGGATCGAAACGTGATACTCTTGCCCTTCTGACCTTTTTGAAGCAGGTGTCTTCATCATACGGGGATGATCGTGGAGTGGATGGGTTATATTTCATCCATGTGCAGTTTGGGAGCTTAACAGCAGTAGAATTCCATTTACCTGCATACTTGCTGCAATTAAGGGCATAACAGGTAGTGCATGTTCGGACCCATTTCAATGTCCGTGTATACTGGCTATGTCCCAAACTCCTCCCTGTACCATTATTGCTAATACCGTACTCTCCTAATGCCACTTGGGAAAGATCCCAGCTGCGGTTCTCATCTCATTCTTGACCAGTACTCTTAACATCCGCCTTATCACTTCCCAAACATTTTGGGGCCAAAGGAAAAGCCCTCCAAGGCCACTGTTCTCCGGCCTCTCGGAGTCCCCCACAGGCCCAGCAGTTGGTGAGATTGAAGGTACCTGCAATTCTTTCCATCATGTCAACATACAAATTTGTCCTTGGGGAAGCAATTGGGGGAAGCGGGGATATAGGCTGTCGGCTAGGGCTGCTCAATCCTGCTTCTCTTACTACACAGATAACAACAAGGCATATTAAGATTCCCACCATATGCTCCCTTTCTTGAGATCAAATACAGCCAAAACTTTTTCTTTTTACTTTCTTGTCTAATTTTCTGAACTTTGATTAAGCTGTCTCAGGCGCACTTGGAGATCACCAGTAGGTTCACAGCTCCACTTGCTGGCTTCTTGTTCCGAGGACGACTCAGCTTCTGGAGTGAGTTCGTCCTGGGAGTTGGTGTCCTCTGACGCTCGTGGATGTCATTTCACACGGGTATGGTGTATCCAACGGTCATGGCCAGCAATCTTTACAGCGGTGTGGGTTGTTAGAAGTACCTGGAAAGGGCCACTCCACCTCTCAGTCAAAGGTTCCTTTTTCCACCGCTGCACCAAGACCCAGTCTCCCGGGCAGAAGTCATGTACCGGTACGTCTAAAGGCAGGCGCTGAAAGGAGGCTGCATACCTGTGAAGAGAAGACAAGACAGACTGCAAAGCAATAACATACATATGAAGCTCACTATTACCTAATTCAAAAGTTACATTTTCTCGCATCCCAGGGGTAAGACTCAAGGGGGCTTGCCAAACATAATTTCATATGGGGTTAATTTAAGGCCCCGTCGGGGAGTGTTTCGAATGCAAGTAAGAGCTAGCGGCAATGCTTGAGGCCACTTAAGGCATGCTTTAATACAGATTTTGGTGAGTACAGTCTTTAAGGTCCTATTCATGCATTCCACTTGTCCTGAACTCTGTTGTCTCCATGGTGTGTGTAGTTTCCAAGTGATCTTGAGGGCTTGTGCGACTTCTTGAACTACCTTTCCCACAAACTGTTGTCCTTGATCCGACTTGATGGATTCAGGCAGAGAATACCGGGGGATGATCTCCTGCAACAGATACTTCACTACTGTAGCAGCAGTGGCAGTCCTGGTGGGCCAGGCCTCGACCCAACCAGAGAGCTGGTCTACCATGACAAGTAAAAACCCGTGATGTCCGGACCGTGGGAGCTTGGCAAAATCAATCTGCCATGCCTGTCCAGGGTACGCTGCCCAGGGTCTACCTCCCATTGGCACAGGGGGTTTCCTTCGAGGGTTTACTTTCTGGCATGGTAGCAATGCGCTGAGCTTCTCCATATAGCCCTGGGGCTACTGCTTGGCGGATCACTAGATCACCCATGGCCAAGCCTCCCATATGGGTTCTTGCATGGAGCTGTTGCAGCACCTCCCGAAGCAATGGCCTGGGTATCATGACCTTTTCTCCCGGTACTATCCACCACCCCGGGAGTTCTTTTTTGCACAAGCCTTCTGTGCAAATTTATCTTCTTCAGGGGAATACTGCGGGACTAAATCCTGGACGTATGGCCATATGGTATGGGACAAGGCCTGCCTGGATACTTCCTCCGCTTCTCCACCAATAAATGCGGCTTCCTTTGCTGCCGCATCAGCCTTTGCATTTTCAAGCTTATGCTTTTCCTCGGCAGCCTTCCAATGGACCCGCACATGAATGACTGCTACCTCTTTAGGCTGGTGGAGTGCCTTTAGTAGCTTGATAATCTGAGGGCCATTAGCAATTTTATTCCCAGAAGCCGTAATGAAACCCCTTTCTTTCCACAATAGTCCGTGCGCATGGACTTTAGAAAAAGCATAGCGAGAATCAATGTATACATTAACCCGCTGGTCTGTCCCCAGCTGTAATGCTCAGGTGAGTGCAGTGAGTTCCGCGGCCTGCGCCGACCATGAGCTCGGCAATGACTCCCTCCACACTACCTTATCCAAGGTTACCACTGCACATCCTGATCGTCTTTTTCCATCGATGACTGAGCTGGAGCCGTCTACGAAGTATTCAGCATCTGAGTCTTCAACTGGTTCCTCAGCAAGATCAGGCCGGACCTGTGTGGTTTGATTCAGGACCTCAAGGCAGTCATGCATCGGTTTCCCTGGCTCCGGCAGCAAGGTTGCAGGGTTCAAGGCTGTAGTATGTTTGAAAGGAAGTCCTGGATTAGAGAGCAAAAATATCTCATACTGTGATTGTCTGGAGGGGTTGAGAAACTTTCCTCCCTCAGTCCCTAGAATCTGGGGAACTCCATGAGGAGTGAGTATTTCCATATCTGCACCCATGACTATCTTCTGGGCTTCTTCAACAACCACTGCTGTGGCTGCCACAGCCCGGAGACAGGCTGGCCACCCGAGTGCAACTGGATCTAGAAACTTTGAGTAATATCCCACGGGTCTCCAAGTTGGGCCAGATGGCTGCGTCAGCACTCCTGATGCGACCCCTCGATTCTCATGAACATACAATCGATATGGCTTTTTACTATTTGGGATGGCCAGGGCAGGGGGCTGGGTTAATGCTGCCTTCAGCAGATCAAAGGCATGCTGCATTTCTTTATTCCATTTCCATTCAGTGAGACTCTCCTTAGTCAGTGAGTCATACAGTGGTCTAGCCTTCCCACCATAATCCGGTATCCATAGTCGACAGAACCCAGTTAGCCCTAGGAATGCCCGCAGCTCCTTGGGTGACTTAGGTGGGGTTAGACCTTGGATTGCCTGTATGCGATCTGCACTCAGGGCTCTGACTCCTTTTGAGAGCTTATATACCAAAAATGTAACTTGAGGCTGACATATTTGGGCTTTCTCTCTAGAGACTTTATATCCTTTTTCCCCTAGGGTGTTTAGCAGTGACCTGGTGGCTTCCTCGCAGAGTTGCAAGTTTGGGCTTGCAACTAGCAGGTCATCCACATACTGGAGGAGAGTCACTGCGGGGTGTGATCCCTTCCACTCCTCCAAGTCCTTCTGAAGGGCAAGTCCG
The DNA here is from genome assembly GCF_052110815.1 of Crocodylus siamensis. Lineage (NCBI taxonomy): Eukaryota > Metazoa > Chordata > Crocodylia > Crocodylidae > Crocodylus > Crocodylus siamensis. The sequence continues at coordinate 420,205,935 of NC_143395.1, read as the reverse complement.
AAAATATGGGGGGCTGCTATGAATCCTTGTGGAAGAACTGTCCACATGAGTTGGGCTTTATGGAAAGTATCTGGATCCTCCCATTCAAAAGCAAACAATTTTTGACTCTCTCGGTGAAGGGGAATGGAGAAGAAAGCATCTTTCAAATCTAGCACTGAAAATATTTCAGCTTCCCTCGGTACTTGTGTCAAAATCGTGTGTGGGTTCGGGACTACAGGATGGTCTGAAAGGACCTTCTTATTTACTGCTCGCAGGTCTTGGACCAGTCTGTATGAGACCCCATCTGCCTTCGGCACTCCAAGAATGGGGGTGTTATAGGGTGAGGACCCTTCCACTAGCCATCCGCACCTCTTGTATTTCTCTATTAACGGCTTGAGTCCAGCTCTGGCTGCTCAGCTGAGTGGGTACTGCTTTACCCGAACGGGCCCCTCCCCATCCTTGAGTATGATCCTTACCGGGAAGTACAACCAGCAGCTCCCTCAGCTTCTACCCTGGCTGCTGCAATGCGCTCTGCTGTCCCCAACACTAATCTCCTCTCCTTCGGGGTCAGGAGGGTTTGGAGCATTATCTGGACATCAGCCCAATTGGGTCGATGGGTTTGCCCAATAGATCGAAACAGGTCCTTCATCTTTTCAGGGTCGTCACAAAAAGAGGGGCTCTGATTCTTTCAGTTAAATAAATCTGAAGTACTAAATGAGGTGTAGACAAAAGTTGCATTGCCCCCCTCGCCGATAACCTTTCACATCGGGCAATTCAGCACCGGCTGTGATTCTACAATCTTGCGCAAATAATAGCCCTTATTCCCTGATTCAGATGGGGCACTTGGCTGAGGCTCATGCTCTGAATCATTAGGTATGCTTTGACTCACCAGTGGTGGTTTCCCTGAGGGAGGGAGCGGTAGTGCAGAGGGACTGGATCCCGAGGAGGTGTCTGATTCATCCTCGCTACCTGACAGGGCGACCGGAGAGCGGGTCCAATACTCAGCCAATTCAGAATCCCCCCACTCATTAGACTCAAGGAGTACAGGCGGTCCTCCTCGAGTCTTTCCTTTAACAACCATCACATGAGATTTTACTAAGCATTTCTTAATCCAAGGTGGCTGATTTTGAACCACCCACAACCAACAATCGATATAAGGAAATTGATTCCAATATCCGTTCTGCATAACTATTTCATGGATAGCTATCACTACTTTTACTACAAAGGATCCTTTCAGGGTCCAGTGGACCCCAAATGTTGGCCACTCGAGTTGACAAAGCTTAATTAAATCACCCTTTTTCATCTTCACTCCATAATCTGCCTGCTTTCCAAATTTACTGAAGTTTTGTAACATATAACTTAAAGGCATATCCGAGTTTTCTACACGGGAGCGACCCGCACCCATATGCCCACAAAAGTGCGTCCAACGCACACCAAATACCAAAAGATCCTAGTTACAGACGGTTCGCATATACCAGGCCGAAAATTTCCCAGTATTAAACCAAATCGAACGCCTCTGTGTTCCTGGATCCAGACCAAATGGGGCAAGGGAATTCATATACTCACTCAGATACCCCAGAGATCTCGATCAGAATGCCGGAATGTGTGTCTGGCATCTTCAGAAACCAAAAATTTTGCACAGGAGCCTTTAATCTCTCGGGTATCCCGACTCACATCTCAAACCCCCTGGGCGAGCCCAAAAAGGCGGCTCGGTGCGCACTCCCCGTGGTGGCAGAGACAATCTTGTCACTGACCCCAAGGTGATCCAGAGACGTCCCATCTGGCGGTGCCAAATTGATGCTTCAAAGCGGTTCATTTCTCTGGAGGCCACTAAAATCACAGACACACTCATTAGATGGCACAAAAGGTGTATTTGCAAATAGGGTCAGAGCATGAATGTGGATGGAGAGCACACTGCCGGGGGTAGGGGATGGAGAGAGGTGAGATTCACCCTGTGGTGTCTCTGAAATCATCCTCCTGGTAGCACATATCACTGGCCTCAGACACTCACCTTTCTCATTTTCCAGCTGAGCTTGCAGAGTCCCTGGGGGAGAGAAGGGGAGAGGTGAGATTTCACCCTGTTCAGTTTGTACTGAGGTTCCTGCCATGAGCCGGGCTGGGCTGTAATGGTGCATGTGAGGAGATGGGCACAGCCAGGTTTGCATTAAGTTCCCTGCACGCCACGTCCCTGCTGCCTGGCACTGACCTGCTCCAGGGCAAGGTTCAAACTGCCCCAGTATTTCCTATCCCCTCCAGAACCTGCTCTAAAAGTCACTTCCAAGGGAGCCATCCCCCTGCCTCGTCCCCTCTGACTCCTGCCATGTTGGCAGGGGGACCTGAAGGCTGTGCTATAGCAGAGATTGGCCCAGGTGGGCTGGTGCCTTTGCTGGTGCTGGGCTAGCGGCATTGCTCATGCATTTAGGATTAAAGCAATTGCCAACTATGGATTCAGGAAGCGATAATCTCCCAGGTCAGGTTGGCCAGGGCTGTGAGGTTGGGGTCACCTTATCAGGTGCTCGCCTGACCTACTACAATCAAGCAAATGGTCTTGGCTCTGTCCCCTGCATGTCCCCTCTCAGACCTGAGCTGCCCTCACTGAGATAACTGGACTGAAAAAAGGACATTTTTTCTTTGTCTGGACAAGAGCTCAGCACAACTTCCCCTGGGCCTGGCAGGTGCAGCTGTGTCCCCGGGGGAGTGAGGGGCTCCCTGTGCTGTTACACAGCATCAGAGCTTTTCTTCAGCTCAGGATGGGGCACTTGTCTGCTGGATCTGTGACCTATTTACAATCATCTTTTTTGTTGGAAAAGGTCACAGAAACACTTGAACGCATCCCACAGTTCCCGGCACTCACCTTTCTCACTCTTCAGTTCAGACAGCATGGCCTTTGGGGAAAAAATGGGGAGAGAGGTGAGATTTCACCGTGTGGTGTCTCTGGGAATCACATTCCTTGTAGGACATGTATTTGGGCTCAGACACTCACCTTTCTCACTTCCCAGCTTAGATTGCAGAGTCCCTGTGGGAGAGAAGGGGCAGAGGTGAGATTGCACCCTCTCCAGTTGATAGCGAGGTTCCTGCCCTGAGCAGGGCTGGGATGCAACCGTGGAGATGGGCTGACACACACAGCTTTGCATCAGCTTCCCTGCACGCCACGGCCCTGCTGCCTGGCACCGACCTGCTCCAGGGCCTGGTTCAAACTGCCCCACTATTTCCTATCCCCTCTAAACGTCTCTTCCAAAGGAGCCATCCCCCACTTTGGTCCCCTCTGACTCCTGCCCATGTGTCATGGGGGCACCTGAAGGTGATGGTGTAGCAGAGGGAGATTGGCCCGGGGGGGGCTGGTGTCCCTGCTGGCACTGAAGGAGGGAATGATCTCCCAGGACAGGATGGCCAGGACTGCGGGGTGCTCGGTTCCACTTACTGGGTGTAATGGTGGAAATCGGGGCTTGGCCCATTTAGTTGATGTTAAGTAGGTCAACAGATAACCATTATCTGACCCACCCTCCAGACACCCTGGACTGGAGTGCTGTGCACACACCCCCGTGCCGTGTGCAGAGCCCTGGCGTGCTGGGTGCACCGCCCCTATAGAGGGCTCTGGATGACAGGAAGTGTGTGTGTGTGTGTGTGTGTGTGTGTGTGTGGGACTGGGTGTGCAGGGTGCGTGGTGTGGCTGAACTGAGGGGGCTGCGAGAGAGAAGGACGGCAGGGTGCTTGTGGACACAAAGGGGAGAGAGAGAGGGAGAGACCACACCGGGTCGCTGCTCCTCGCTGCAGTGGTGTGGAAATGGAAGACTAGAATATGAAAATGTAAAGGGCACCCCTTACAAGGCATTACACTGATTTCTTTATTTGATTTCCTGCTACTGTAACAAAGTCAATAGAAACAGGTAAAATACTACAACAACAACAAAGTTCCCTGAGGATTACTGAGAGCTTTTTCCCACCCGCTAAAAGCCTGCCCAAATTGAAAGGTCTTACTCAGACTCCAAAAGATGGCCAAAGTAATGGGTCGTGCTGTGAATGTGGGAATTGAGGGATGAGCCCTACTTCAATCCGGGAAGCCACAGCTCCAGGTGGCAGCAGCTCTCCATGACTGGTGATAAAAGGGTTCACTTTTATTCTCCTCCAATGGCTGCTCTTACCTCATGAGCCCATACAGAGCACTGCACGAACTGCCCCTGCACCCGCACTTTCCCGCCGGGGCCTGGGGAGAGGGTGCAGAGTGCCAGGAATACCTCTGGTCTCTGTAAGGGTCACACAACGTGCTGAGCTGAGAGAGCCCACGCGGGCCTTGGCCTCTGCCACAGGGGTCTGTCCCCTTCCACGCTAAGGCCATGGAGGGGGCTTGCAGGACCGCGATGGGCACAAGCCCGACTACAGGCCGTGTGTGAGGCCCTGTCTGTGCTGCCGGGAGCTGCGCAAGGAGCTGGACAAGGCGTGGAGCGATGCCCAGGAGGAAGCTCCCACCACACGTCACAGCCGGCTGCCCACGTGGTCAGGACGTGTGTGCACAGACGGGAAGGGGACAGCCACTGCCCAGCATCGCAGTGCAAGGACTGCCCTGGCTTCTGGGCTACTTTTCTAGTCTTTCTCTGCTTTCCTCCTGCATGCTCTGGTCACTTTGCTAGCCACGACAGTGGGGCGGGGGGGACCTGTGCCCGTGGGTCAGCACCAGTCAAGGAAGTGCTGGCCTGGAGCCCAGGAAGGGCAGAAACCTCCTGGTGCCTTGATTTCAGGGAGGTGCAGCTCAGGGCACCGAGCAAGAAAACTGCCCGGAGGGAACCTCCCTCCCAGCCTCTACTTGGGGGTCACCTCACCCCAAGCAGCCAGCTGAGCTGAGACACGTGTTGGGAAGGGGGCAGTAGTGGTGGGGTAAGCACATCGGAGAGGAAGGGGATGAGGAAGGTGAGCTGGCAGGGCTGGGCCGTGAGGCAGAGCCTGCGAGACACAGCGCTGCTGCGCCCACTCGTGCATTAGAAATTGGCTTCAAGATAGAGGCAACGAGCGAGTAGAAATGGTCCTTTTCCAGGATGGAAAGTAAAGAGCAGGGTCACCCCGATATCTGGGTTAGGACCAGCGGTGTTTAACCGGTACAGCAGTGACCTGGAAAAGGCAGCGATAGCAAGGTGGACAATTGTCATATGGCCAAAGTATTCCACGCAGTGAAGACTAAGGCGCCTGCAAGGACCGGCAGAAAGCTCTGCGGAGCAGACTCAGGGGTACGGCTGAGCTCAGACAGTCTCTAGGACGAGAGCCCGTACCGGGGCATCCCCAGGCCTGGGTCTTCTCTAGCCCCGAGAAGGCGCCGCTAGCTCTCTGCTGCCTCCTCCGCAGGAGGGAGAAATCAAGACAAAGCAGCGAGGGCTGAAACCTCAGGCTCGTAACACCCCCAGACCTAGAGGTGGTACATGCAGGAGGGAGAAATCAAGACAAAGCAGCGAGGGCTGAAACCTCAGGCCGTCAGAGGTGTAGGCGGCTGTTCCAGCCCCTGGCAGCGGGAGCAGGGAGGGGGCGTGGGATGGGGGAGCAGTCCCTGCTGCGATCATGTGGTTCAATGACAACAGGCAAGCTGGAATGAGAAAGAAATAACAACAATTTTTAAATGGGGAGGGTCACCAGATAACCCTCCTGCCTGTTCGTGCCCCGGCACCGACTCCCCGGGCAGGGAGGCTGCGGAGCGCTCAGGGCAGGGCATGATCGGATCCGGCCCTGACCCCAACCCCCGCACCTCCTGCCACACCCCGCGTGCGGGCCGGAGAGCGGCGGTGGGACCGAGGACCCGATCCCAGTCTCGGTTCGGGGGGGGGGGGGCGCCCCGCCCCCCGGTGCTCAGTGACGTCAGTGTCCGCGGCAGCCGGCGGCCGGGGAGCGCGAGCGCAGGGGCAGGAGGCGCCTGGCACGTGCGTGTGCCCCCGGGGGCGGCCGGGAGGGGCACGAATCCAGCTCGCCCACTCCCCCCCCCCCACGCGGCCCGGGGGGGGGGCGGCACCGCGTGCAGAGGCGGGAGCTCTGCCCCCCCCCCCCCCCCCCCCGCGTCCCTGCGCTCGGGCCCGCGGTTGGGGGGGCGGAGTCAGGGGCCGGGGGGGCGGGGGTGCTGCTCGGCGGCCCCGCCCCTCGCTGGGGGCAGCCCGTCGCGTGTCCCCCCGGCGCCGCCCGGGGCGGGGCCGGGCGGGGCGGGGAGGGGGGGGAGCTCCCGGCGGCGCCGACACCCGCCCGCCCGCTCCGGCCCCGCCCCCAGCGCCGCCCCGCCCCCGGGCCTCGGGGCTGGGGCCCCCGCCGCTCCGAGCCCGGCGGCGGCAGGACCCGGGGGCCGCGGCCCCCGCTGTCCCGGGGAGGGGCGGGGCAGGCCCGGGGGCGGGGTCTGATCCTCACCCCCCCGCCCGGGCTGCGGCACCCCCGGCGCCTCTGGGGGCGGCCTGACCCCCCCCCGGCCCATGGAGCAGCGGGGGGGGCAGAGCCCGCCCACGCCCCCCCCCGCGTCAGCGCGGGAGGAAGGGCGCTCAGCGGCGGGGCCCGGGCTGCGGGGGGGTGCGGGACGCCGCTCGCCCTCCTGGCAACAAGGGCCCCCTCCCTGCCCCCCCGCCCCCGCCTGTCCTGCCCCCGCCGCTTCCACAGGGCTGCGCCCAGCCCCCCCCCCCGTCCCGGTGCGCGGGACCCTCCGGCCTCCGCAGGGCTTGGCCCTGGTCCTTGTTGGCCCCCGGGGTGGGGCTGGTGCATGGGGGCGCTGCGGGGGCCCCTTGGGGCTGGGGGAGTTCCCAAGGGGGGCCCTAGGGGGGCCTGGCCTGGGTGGGGGTCTGACCCCAGCCCCCAATGACCCCCCACACGCAGCGTGATCCTGGAGCGGTCGGAGGAGAAAGCGGAGGCCGAGCTCCCCGCCAGATCCACTGCCCCACCCGGGGCCCCCGGACGGGGGGGGGCAGGTACCGGGTGGGGGTGCTGGGGGTCTCGCTGTAACACGGGGCATCGTGGTAGTCGAACAAATAATGCACAGCAGCATGGCTGGGTGGGGGCTGCGGGTCGGGAGTGGGGGGCACAGGCAGGGCTGGGGGGCTGTGGGTCAGTGGGGGGCATGGGCAGGGCTGGGGGGGCTGTGGGTCAGGGTGAGGGGCAGGGCAGGGCTGGGGGGCATGGGCAGGGCTGGGGGGGCTGTGGGTCAGGAGTGAGGGGCACGGGCAGGGCTGGGGGGGCTGCAGGTCAGGAGTGGGGGGCACAGGCAGGGCTGGGGGGGCTGCGGGTCGGGAGTGGGGGGCACGGGCAGGGCTGGGGCAGGCTGTGGGTCGGGAGTGGGGGGCACGGGCAGGGCTGGGGGGGCTGCGGGTCGGGAGTGAGGGGCACGGGCAGGGCTGGGGGGGCTGCGGGTCGGGAGTGGGGGGCACGGGCAGGGCTGGGGGGGCTGCGGGTCGGGAGTGGGGGGCACGGGCAGGGCTGGGGGGGCTGCGGGTCGGGAGTGGGGGGCACGGGCAGGGCTGGGGGGGCTGCGGGTCGGGTCTGCGGAGTGGGGGGCACGGGCAGGGCTGGGGGGGCTGCGGGAGTGGCAGGGGGCTCTGTTGGTCCCCATGAGCAGGCAGAGGTGAGTCTCCCTGGAGAGCAGGACCCACCCGCCTGGCTGCACAGGTCCTGCCCGCGGGGGGCGACCCTCTAGGCCTCCGGACCCCCCGCCTGCTCCCCTTAGCCTCCTGCCCTGGCGGTGGATGCGGAGGGCCCATCTGGGCTGGAGAAGACCCTTCCCCTGCTCCCTGCCTGCACGAGCTCCCCAGAGCCCCTGGACAAGTCCCCGAGCAGCGAGCGCTCTGCCGGCACGGCCAGCAGCGCTGTTAGGAGAGGCCTGACCTGGGCGCTGCCTCCAGCAAGCTGCCCTGCTCCCGGCTGCGTTCCCAGAGCTCAGCGACGGTAGGGCTGGAGGGGACCTGGGGAGATGACATTGAGTCCAGCCCCCGCCCGGAGGGCAGAAAGTCAGCTGGGGTCGTAGGAAAAGGGCCAATGTGGTCTTGGCCACTGCGGGAGGAAGGAGGCTCCAGGCAACTACAGGCCAGTCGGTCTCCCCTCCATCCTTGGCAAAGTCTTTGAAAAGATTATTAAGGCTCAGATATGCAAGAGCCCAGCAGGAAAAATTATGCTGAGGGGAAACCAGCTCGGGTTCGTAGCAGGTAGCTCATGCCTGACTAATCTAGTCTCTTTTTATGACCAGGTTCAAAACACCTGGACGCAGGAGTAGGGGTTGACGTCATTTAGTTAGACTTCAGGAAGGCCGTCGATACGGGATCCCACCCCACACTGGTGAACAAGTTAAGAGGCTGTGACTTGGACGATGACACAGTCCGGTGGGGGGCAAGCTGGCTCGAGGGTCGCACCCAGAGAGCGGTGGTGGCCGGGTCGGTGTCGACCTGGAAGGACGCGGGCAGCGGGGTCCCGCAGGGCTCGGTCCTTGGACCGATACTCTTCAGTGTCTGCATCAGTGACTTGGGCGAGGGAGTGAAGTGTACTGTGCCCAAGCTGGCGGATGACACACAGCTGTGGGGAGAAGTGCACGCACCGGAGGGCAGGGCACAACTGCAGGCAGACCTGGGCAGGTTGGACAAATGGGCAGAAAACAACAGGATGCGATTTAAGAAGTTGAAATGCAAAGTGCTGCACCTGGGGAGGAGAAATGTCCAGCACACCTACCGCCAGGAAACGACCTGCTCGGCAGCACGGAAGCGGAAGAGGATCTCGGCGTCGTAGTGGGCTCCAGGATGAGCGCGAGTCGTCAGTGTGACGAAGTCATCAGCAACGCTAACGGCACTTGATCGTGCATCAGCAGGTGCCTGACAAACAGAACCAGGGAGGTGATACTTCCCCTCTCTCGGGCGCTGGTCAGGCCGCAGCTGGAGTACTGCGCCCAGTTTTGGGCGCCACACTTCAAGAGGGACGTGGATAACCTGGAGAGGGTCCAGAGAAGGGCCACTCATATGGTTAAGGGCTTGCAAATAGCAGGAGACAAAGGGGCAGGAGCCACAGTGTCGGGTCCAGCAGGTCAGCGACAGAGGCCGGTCCCCGGCAACCAGTACTTAGTGGACCGGCGGACTGTGGCGGGGGCAGTCCTGGGCATCCGGAGGGCCACGGAGAGCTCTGCAGATGGCCGAGAGGACACGCCGTGGATAGGGCGGTGGGAGAAAGCCTCTTTGGTTTCTCCCCAAAATCTCTGCCCTGTGACTCTGTGATTAGAGGGGCCAGCACAGAGGAGTCACACCTCAGCCGGTCTCTTTAGGTGACCTGAGCTGGCTGCAGTCCTGAGGGAGGGGGGACCTGCTCCCTCTGCCCACGGGACTGGCATCAATGACCTGGGTGGGGGGTTTCTACCTGGGGGGCTGGAATCTGCCCGGTAACAGGTGACGTATTTCAAATGGGTTGGCTGACAGCCAGCTGGGGCTGACCTCCACTGGCCCAGGTGAATGAGGTCGCAGGGGCTATATACGTTGGGTGGGGGAGGAGGCTCTTGCTCTCTTTGGCCATGAGGGGAAGCAGCAGCAAAGCAGGGGAGACAGAGGAGCCTTGCCATCGGGACCGAGCTCTCTCTCTAACCCCCAGACTCCAGAGGGGAAACTGGGGAAGTCTGGAAGATGCTTGTGAGTAAGCCACTCAATCGCATTAGATATCGAGCTGGCAGTAACACAGATGCGTGATCAAAAGGCTACCTCAGCCCCACTGTTTGCTCTCCAGGATTTCTAAGATATTGCTCAACCCTGTACCCTAGTTTCCCCTACCCCCTGTAATCAATAAAGTTCTCCTTTTTGACCGGTGTGGGAGACTTCTTGAGGGGTGGGTCTAAAGTATGCCCAAGAGACCCCTTAGGTCTGCAGACTAAGGGAGACTTTGCTTTTTGCCCCCTGACTTGGGGAAGTGCCCCAAGTGCCTGTACCAGGTTGAGTACCCGTCGGACTATTAGGCCTGTGTTTCCCCTAGGACACAGGGCCGAGACAGTCCCTTCTCGGGGTGGTGGCGGCACATTACCCCCAGGCTAGCGAGTGTGCTCCAGGAGAGGGGTCGGCCAAGCATAAGGCGCCCCAGGGAGGCATTCGGAGCCTGGCAGGGGGTCGGGCGCAGGGAGGTGGGCGGCTCAACGCAGGAGCCCCCCCACTGGCCCTCCACACGTGGCGGTAGATGTGGGATCTGAATACCCTGCTGTTTTACAGGCATAATTGGGGAAGAGTAATAGAGTCACTGAAATCCTTGAGCAAACAATTTCTAATTTGGCATCCGGTCGACTGGATAGTGTAGATAGCCAGCATGGCGGAGCATACGCCCAAGAGACCGTGCGTGAACTGAAAGAGCTGGCGAAAGAGAGAGGCCTTCATGTGAAGAAAGGGCTAAAGAAGGAGGAACTGATTAAACTCCTGTGCGACCATGACTCTGCCATAGAGCAGCCTCCACACTCGCCAACTCCTGAGTCCTCCCCAGAATCACATCCCCGCACGCCAAGTCCACGGCCCTCCGAGGGATCCCCCCCTACGGAGGAGCGCTGGAAGTACCAGATGCGGCTAGACGCTGAAGAGCGGGAGCGACAGAGCAAGCTCAGGTATGAGCTGGAATTGAAAAGGATAGAGATGGAGACCCAGCATGAGATGGCACAGCTGGAGAAGGCAAAGATAGAGATAGAGTTGAAAAAGAGGGAGATGGAGGCCCAGCTGGAGCTTAAAAAGATGGAGCTGGTGGAGAAGACAGCACAGCGAGAGGCACCTAGTCAGCAGCCCAACGGGGGAGGTGAGAGCCCTCCGCGAGCGCCCGGGGAACGCCCCAGACCGAACTCCTCAGCCTTCGCTCGCTACCGACCCGGAGATGACCCCGACGTATTCCTCAGCATCTTTGAAAAGCAAGCCCGATGGTTAAAGGTGCCCGAGGAGCAGTACATGCTGCACATCGCCGCTCTGGTAGATGGCGACCTGGCGGCGGTCCTGAACAGCCTGCCCACAGACGCAGCTGAAAACTATGATACCTTTAAGCAGGCCGTGGCTTCAAGGTTCAAGTTAGGACCGGACTATTTTTGGAAAAAAATCCTGAATCTTGTCCGACAGCCCGAGAAGTCCATGACTAATTTTATGGCCCTGTTGTGGGATGCACTCGTTAAATGGGTAGAGGGAGCCAAGGCTGACACTGTAGAGAAGCTGCTCCATCTTATGGTGCTGGACCAATTTTACTACCGATGTCCAAGGGAGATTAAAACCCTAGTCAAGGACAGGGGCCCCAACACCGGCCCTGAGGCCGCTGAAATTGCGGATCAGCTGTTGCTTAACCGGGAGGGGTCAGACAAGAAGCCTCCCTACTCTGAAAAGGGACAGAAAGGGGTCCAGAGAGGGGCGAGGGGAGGGCCAGGTCCAAAAGGGGAAAAGGGGCCGTCCCAGACCGAGCGGAAGGAGGCCCCTGATTCGACCAAACACCCCAATTGGGAAAAGAGGGGGTGCTATAACTGCGGGGAGCCGGGCCACATCAAGCCCAGCTGCCCAAAGTTAAGCAACAAGCCCAAGCCCGTCAGACATGCAACAGCTGTACGCAGTGAGGGGGGAGGCCCGAGCCCCTCTGAGGGGCGTGCCTGTTGCTACAGGATCACAAACCCAGAGGAGGTGATGGCCGCCCACCAGACCAAGATAACGGTCAATGGGAGAACCCTTATTGGGGAACTGGACACGGGGCCCAGCGTGACGTTAATCGATGCCAACCCAGTTGCACCTGCAGATATAATCCCTGGGAGGACCCTTACCATTCAAGGGGTGGGGTCTCCACCATTCGAGATACGGTAACCCAGTCACCCCTCGAGTGGAGAGGCTGCACGATGCATGTAGAAATGGGTGTGCTGGAAGGGGCTCCGGCTCCCGTCCTGGTGGGACGGGATATACTTAATCGAGAACTCCTGCACCGGGAGGTGGACCAGGCCCTAGAGCTAGAGCCCTACCACATTAACGCGGTGACACGTCTGCAGAGCAAAAAGGCTAGACGGGAAGGGTTAGAAACTCCCCAAGAGACAGCCACACCATTGGCTGCCCTGGGAGAGTCCCCAGTGGAGGGTGATCGCACACCGGTTCCTGAGGGAACTAGCAACCCCAAGGGTGGGCTAAGTGACAGTCCCAGGGAGGTGTCTGTTCCGTCAGTGGCAGAGGGAGGTGAGACTCTCAGGGAGGAGTCCGGGGAAGTCCCTGAGGGGGAAGATGCGCTCCCTGCAGGAGCCCCCGAACTCTCTGCTGATGGCTTAGCCGTGCAAGAGGAGTCAAGCAGGAGGTTCTGGTGGACCCCAGCCTGCAGGACCTCCGGCAGATGGCTCAGGAGCACCCCCTTACTGGCCCGCCACAGGGCCATGGGGCAGGAGGTGGGGGACTGGCACGCCCTGTCTCCCGTGCAGAACGCAGGCACCCGGCTCGCTGCTCCAGGCGCAGGCTGGGTCGCGACGCAGGATGCAGCCGTGGCAGCTGCTGTACTGCTCGCAGGCCGTGGGGGTGACCTGGGTCACGTCTGTGGAGGAGCCCACGTGCAGCCAGCTCTGCACTGGGGATGCGCAGGCAGGGAGGCACTGGTGAGAGGGGGAAGCCACGTCGGAGGCAACGTGCACATGCGCATGACGGGAAGGAGAGGGAGCAAGGGCTGCCTGTGCTGGGCTTGCTGGGAGCTTGTTCGGTGGGCAGTGGGGGGCCCGTGCTCGGAGCAGCAGGTTTGAGCGCTGCTAGCTGAGTGGCTGCGGGGCTAAGCACAGACAGCCCAAGAGCCTGAGGATGAACCAGTTCAGTCAGTGCTTGCCCGTCCATTGAAGCTGCATGGACTGAACGGAGGAGCAAGGGAACAGAGGTTCAGTTTTATTCAGGGAAGGCAGCCACACCCCCCAGGGGCGCGGGGGGCTAGAGCCGGGGGCGCTAGAGCACGGCTCCCTCCTGCCGGCACGGCCCAAGCAAGGGGCTGGAGCTCGAGCGGAGGGCATGGGCACCAGCCTGAGGAGCACTGCCCCGCAGGCCAACCCTGGCGGTGGGCCCGGGTTGGAGGGATGGGTGGGCCCCTGGAGCTTCTCAGCCAGGAGGGACGGCCAGCTGCCCCCAGCTGCATGGACTACAACCACCTCAAGCGGGGCAAGCTGGGCTGCACCTGCGAGCAGAAGCTGGAGCTCTGACACACTCCAACACGTCACAGACGTGCCCCGACATGCAAGGGACATGCCACAAACATGTTCTGACACCTTACAGACATGTTCTAACATGCCATAGACATGCAATAACATGCCACAACCCCGGCGCGGCTTTTCCAGGTGTCAGAGCATGAGGAGATCTATGGGATGTGTGAGCACAGAGGATTGCAGAGGTGGCAGAACATGCCCCCACACACCAAGGACATGCCTCGACTTGGCATGGACATGCTCTGAGCGCACTGGGACATACTGGGAGATCCGGATGGCACTGGGAGATATTGGGAGGGTATTGGGAGATAGAGATACTGGGGGGGCATGCAACTCATAAGCAATAGTTTTAAAATATTTAAAAGAAATGTTTCCTCCACGTTATGTGTTTTGCAAGCTAAGAAGCAGGCGGATGCCAGCAGGCCCCCGCGCTCTGGAGGGGCAGCTGGGCAGAATGACCAGCCCAGTATCCTGCCTGGCACTGATGGCAGTACACAGGGGGAGGGAAGGAGGGCCAGCCCCACGGGAGAGCATTGCCTTATTTTGTGCTGGACCCAGGACCAGACCCGTGCGCAGTGGGGGCCTGAGGGCTGAGCTTGGTCTCTGCTCTCACCGCCAGCCCCCTCCCCTGCCAGCGAACCCAGGCATCCCGGCCCCCAGCCCCCCCATAGAGAACCCAGGCATTGGAGACCCCAACCTGCCTGCTGTCTCCCGCACCCAGCGCCCCCAAGACAACCCAGGCATCCGGCCACCCAGCCCCGCTGCTCTGCCCCCAGCCCCTCCCTGCAGAAAACCCAGGGGTCCGGGCCCCCCACCCCATCCTCTCACCCCCCGGCCTCTCCCCTCCCAGAGAAGCCAAAGGTCTCGGGGTCTGTGCGTGTGCTCTCACCCCGCTGGCAGACCAGACAACGTCCGTTAAGTCCTGGACTCCAGAGGGCCCTGTTGCCCCACAGCGCCTCCCTCGCTACCTCCCAGCCGAGACTCCTCTCGTTCCTTTGTTTTCTACAGCAATACTCGAGATTTCCAGGCAATACCCTCCACAAGGCCAGGAGGACCCATGGCCCCATATCTCAGTCCACAGAGACCACACACAGGTCTCCTACATCAGTGGAGTGACAGTGGTACCATTTACTTCTGTCCGAGGCCTGAACGCCAGTCCTTGGACCCAGCGGTGAAGGATTTGCTGAAATATCTGTTTTGCATCTCGGATGCAAGAGGTGGATCACAGGGAGATTCGGGGTGGTGTAAAATTCCTGTCCCAACGAGTGAAGCCCAGCAGGGATGGGTGTCGGGGCACAGGTCAGAAAAAGCCGAGGGGGGGATGCTGCTTCGTCAGCCCTAATCTGCGGTGAGACGGTGCCTAGCTGGGTGCTGTGGGGACGAGGCCCATGGGCAGGCCTGGCTGGAGCTGCCCCAGGCGTGTGTGTGCAGTTGTGAGATAACGACGGTGGGACACAAGCACCCAGACGCGCAGAGGGGCAAGTCTGGACTGCCGGGAAGGGAGGGCTGAGAACTGAGGCCCCAGACGCCAGGGCACGGAGCAGTGTCGGCTCCACGGTGACACCGACTCCCCCGGTCGGCTGCCATGTGATGCCAGCATCTCACCCGGAAGGGACTGTTAGAAATATTATTAAAAATGCATTATCAATAAGTCTTGTTAAAACAGCACAGCTGTCAGCCCTCCCTGGTGAGAGAACTGGGAGAGCTACTGAGAGCTCTTTGTATTAAGGTATCACTCTCTCTTTGTTTGCAAAGTTACTATCTCTTTGTTACAGTAAAGCATATACTCCTCAGCTTTTCTCATGCAGATAAGAGTAAATTGCAATTCTAGCCTTGAAGCAAGGAAAAAATTCAAACTCTTGTAACCTCAAATATTTTCTACCCATGCGCAGTGAATTAATACATATAAGCCTATCCGCCCCGCATACTTAAGTAGTTAATTATAATACACATGCGACGCATGATTTGACGTATTCACATACATGTTTGTATGAATCGGAAATGAGTTGTAAAAGTTCCTCCTTCTGCACACGTGGTCAGGAGAGAGGGGATAAAGCCAGCTGGGCAGTTTCCCTCGGGGGCAGCAGAGTGTTTGATCTTTTGTCTCTCTCTCTGACCCTATTTGCAAATATATACCTTTTGTGTTGCTAATAGAGTGTGTCTGTGGCTGAAGGTTTTTTTCGCCTCCCGAGAAACGAACCGCGATTTTTACATCAATAATTGGCGCCCAACGTGGGACTTCTCGAGGACTACCCCGGAATTCAGTGACGGAGCGCCTCCGGTACCAGGGGAAGTGCGCACCGAGCCGACTTTGGACTCGCCCCTGGAATTTGAGGTTTAAGTCCGAATATCCGGGAAGTTAAAGGAAGTATCCCATGTAAATTCTGAGTTTCTGGAGAGGCATACACACTTTGGAATTTGGATCGAGATCTCTGGGGTATCTGAGTGAGTATACGAATTCCCTTTGCCCAATCTGGTGTACGGATCTAAACAAAGGATGTGTAAGTTTGCTGAGAAATTCTAGGCTCAGCTCTCATTGTAAATCATCTGTTGTTGAGATCTTTTTGGTATTTGGTGTGCCTTGGGCGCATTTTTGTGGGCAAATGGGTACGAGTCGCTCTCGTGTAGAAAACAATATTGATACCCCTCTAAAAGTCTTATTACGTCATTTTAATAAATTTGCAAAGCCGGCCGATTATGGAATAAAAATGAAAAAAGGTGATTTAACTAAGTTTTGTCAACTCGAGTGGCCAACATTTGGGGTCCACTGGACCCCGAAAGGATCCTTTGTGCTAAAAGAAGTGATAGCTATCCATGAAATTGTTATGCAAAATGGGTATTGGAATCAGTTTCCTTATATTGATTGTTGGTTGTGGGTGGTTCAAAATCAGCCACCTTGGATTAAGAATTACTTAGTAAAGTCTCATGTGATGCTTGTTAAGAAAAAGACTCGGGCGGGGGGGTGCCTGTACTTCCTGAGTCTAATCGGGGGGGGATTCTGAATTGGCTGACTACCGGACCCGCGCTCCGGTTGCCCTGTCGGGTAGCGAAGATGAGTCAGATGCCTCCTCGGGGTCCAGTCCTTCTGCACCACCGCCCCTCCCTTAGAGAGACCACCACCGACGTACCAATGCATACCTAATGAGTTAGAGCGTGAGCCTCAGCCAAGTGCCTCATCTGAATCAGGAAATAAGGGTTATTATTTGCGCAAGCCTGTAGAGTCACAGCCGGTGTTGAACTGTCCGATGCGAGAGGTTATTGGGGAAGGAGGCACTGCAACTTTTGTCTACACCCCATTTAGCACTTCAGATTTATTTAACTGGAAGAATCAGAGCCCCTCTTTTCGTGAAGACCCTGAAAAGATGAGGGACCTGTTCCGATCTATTGGGCAGACTCATCGACCCACTTGGGCTGATGTCCAGATGATGCTCCAGACCCTCCTAACCCCGGAGGAGAGGAGATTAGTGTTGGGGACAGCGGAACGTATTGCGTCAGCTAGAGTTGAGTCAGAAGGTGCTGCTAGTCGTACTCTGCGTGATACCTGCCCTGTAGAGGAGCCAAGATGGGACAATCATACTGCAGAGGGCAGAGAGCTGAGTGCACGGTATCTGGGAATTATAGTGGAAGCAATGGGAAAGGCAGTGCCTCGGATTACCAATCTGTCTAAATTGTATGAGGTGAGACAGGGAAGAGAGGAGGATCCCTCAGCTTTCCTTGGGAGGCTGTATGAGGCGTTTCGCAGGTTTTCGGATCTGGATCCAGAAGCCCCAGATAACCAGCGTATGGTAAATCTTATGTTTATTGGTCAATCTGCTGCTGATATCCGTAAGAAGTTACAGAAAACTGAGGGAGGTGCTGGGAAACCGATTTCAGAGCTGGTGGAAATTGCATATAAGGTGTATGGGAATCGTGAGCAAGTGCAGGAGCGCAAGGAGGATAAAAAGGCTCAGCGACAGATGGCAGCACTAGCAGCTGCTATAACTGGAGGGAACTCTGGAAAGGCTGGGATACAGAAGAGGAAGGGAGAAAGAGTGGGAGCAGATGTTTGTGCTTATTGCAAAGAGAAAGGACACTGGAAGAGGGAATGCCCGAAGTTGAAGGAGAAGAGAGAGGGGGAACCGAGAGGTCACCTCATGCGGGCAGAAGACAAGGGTGAGGATTCAGAATGAAGGGGACAGGGATCTAAGACCACTACCCTTCGGGTTGGAGCCCGAGAAGATCCCATGGTAACCATTAGGGTTGGTGGCAAAAACTTTGAAGCCTTGGTGGATACTGGGGCTACATTTTCAATGATTCCAGAAAAACCCCCCTGTGCAGGAACTAGTGAACAGCATGTACTTGTAGAAGGGATTGAGGGAATGCAAACCCGACTCCCTGTTTGTAAACCACTCCTCACCAAAGTGGGGGACCATTTGCTCGAGCACTCCTTTGTGTATTCTCCAAGTTGCCCGGTTGCACTCCTTGGGCGGGACTTACTCACAAAATTGCAAGCTGAGATCTTTTTCAGAGACGATCAGATGGTGGTCCAGCTACCTGTCAAGCAGAGCTCGAACTATCAGATGGCTCTCCTGGAGGACCGACGCCCTGCAGTAAGTCCAGAAGATCACATGACTGGAGTAGACCCCTCGGTATGGGCTGATGGAACCCCTGCGCGAGCTAAGTTCATCTCCCCGGTAAGGATTGTACTCAAGGATGGGGAGGGGCCCGTTCGGGTAAAGCAGTACCCACTCAGCCGAGCGGCCAGAGCTGGACTCAAGCCGTTAATAGAGAAATACAAGAGGTACGGATGGCTAGTGGAAGGGTCCTCACCCTATAACACCCCCATCCTTGGAGTGCCGAAGGCAGATGGGGTCTCATACAGACTGGTCCAAGACCTACGAGCTGTAAATAAGAAGGTCCTTTCAGATCATCCTGTAGTCCCGAACCCTCACACGATCTTGACACAAGTACCGGGGGAAGCTAAGATATTTTCAGTGCTAGATTTGAAAGATGCTTTCTTCTCTATTCCCCTTCACCGAGAGAGTCAAAAATTGTTTGCTTTTGAATGGGAGGATCCAGATACTTTCCATAAAGCCCAGCTCATGTGGACAGTTCTTCCACAAGGATTTATAGCAGCCCCCCATATTTTCGGACTTGCCCTTCAGAAGGACTTGGGGGAATGGAAGGGATCACACCCCGCAGTGACTCTCCTCCAGTATGTGGATGACCTGCTAGTTGCAAGCCCAAACTTGCAGCTCTGCGAGGAAGCCACCAGGTCACTCCTAAACACTCTGGGGAAAAAAGGATATAAAGTCTCTAGAGAGAAAGCCCAGATATGTCAGCCTGAAGTCACATTTTTGGGATATAAGCTCTCAAAAGGAGTCAGAGCCCTGAGTGCAGATCGCATACAGGCGATTCAAGGTCTAACCCCACCTAAGTCACCCAAGGAGCTGCGGGCATTCCTAGGGCTAACTGGGTTCTGTCGACTATGGATACCAGATTACGGTGGGAAGGCTAGACCACTGTACGAATCCCTGACTAAGGAGAGTCTCACTAAATGGAAATGGAATAAAGAAATGCAGCATGCTTTTGATCTGCTGAAGGCAGCATTAACCCAGCCCCCTGCCTTAGCCATCCCAAACAGTAAAAAGCCATATCGACTGTATGTTCATGAGAATCGAGGGGTTGCATCAGGGGTGCTGACACAGCCATCGGGCCCGACCTGGAGACCCGTGGGATATTATTCAAAGGTTCTAGATCCAGTTGCACTCGGGTGGCCAGCCTGTCTTCGGGCTGTGGCAGCCACAGCAGTGGTTGTTGAAGAAGCCCAGAAGATAGTCATGGGTGCGGATATGGAAATACTCACTCCTCATGGAGTTCCCCAGATCCTAGGGACTGAGGGAGGGAAATTTCTTAACCCCTCCAGACAATCACGGTATGAGATATTTTTGCTCTCTAATCCAGGACTTACTTTCAAACATACTACAGCCTTAAACCCTGCAACCTTGCTGCCGGAGCCAGGGCAACCGACGCATGACTGCCTTGAGGTCCTGAATCAGACCACGCAGGTGCGACCTGATCTTGCTGAGGACCCAATTGAAGACCCAGATGTTGAATACTTTGTGGACGGCTCCAGCTCTGTCATCGATGGGAAAAGACGAACAGGATGTGCAGAGGTAACCTTGGATAAGGTAGTATGGAGGGAGTCATTGCCGAGCTCATGGTCGGCACAGGCCGCGGAACTCACTGCGCTCACCCGAGCATTACAGCTGGGGACAGACCAGCGGGTTAATATATACACTGACTCTCGCTATGCTTTTTCTACAGTCCATGCGCACGGACTATTGTGGAAAGAAAGGGGTTTCATTACTGCCTCTGGGAATAAGATTGCTAATGGCCCCCAGATTATCAAACTACTAGAGGCACTCCACCAGCCTAAAGAGGTAGCAGTCATTCATGTGCGGGCCCATGGGAAGGCTGCTGAGAAAAAGCATAAGCTTGGAAATGCAAAGGCTGATGCAGCAGCAAAGGAAGCTGCATTTATTGGGGGAGAAGCGGAAGAGGTATCCAAGCAGGCCATGTCCCATGCCATATGGCCATACGTTCAGGATTTAGTCCCACAGTATTCCCCTGAAGAAGATAAATTTGCACAGAAAGCTTGTGCAGAAAAGAACTCCCAGGGGTGGTGGATAGTACCGGGAGGGAAAGTCATGATACCCAGGCCATTGCTTCGGGAGGTGCTGCAACAGCTCCATGCAAGAACCCATATGGGAGGTTTGGCCATGGGTGATCTAGTGATCCGCCAAGCAGTAGCCCCAGGGCTATATGTAGAAGCTCAGCGCATTGCTACCAAGTGCATCACATGCCAGAAAGTAAACCCTCGAAGGAAACCCCCTGTGCCAATGGGAGGTAGACCCTGGGCAGCGTACCCTGGACAGGCATGGCAGATTGATTTTGCCGAGCTCCCACGGTCCGGACATCACGGGTTTTTACTTGTCATGGTAGACCAGCTCTCTGGTTGGGTCGAGGCTTGGCCCACCAGGACTGCCACTGCAGCTACAGTAGTGAAGTATTTGTTACAGGAGATCATTCCCCGGTATTCCCTGCCTGAGTCCATCGGGTCGGATCAAGGACAACACTTTGTGGGAAAAGTGGTTCAAGAAGTCGCACAAGCTCTCAAGGTTACTTGGAAACTACACACACCATGGAGACCACAGAGTTCAGGACAAGTGGAACGCATGAATAGGACTTTAAAGACTTTGCTCACCAAAATCTGTATTGAAGCACGCCTTAAGTGGCCT